>NC_057387.1:6096720-6262463 GCF_019320065.1 Cervus canadensis
TTTGGAACTCTGCATTCAAATGAGAATATCTTCCCTGTCTCCTTTTGCTTTCTCTTCTCGTCTTTTCACAGCTATTTGTAAGGCCTCCTCAGACAACCATTTTACCTTTTTGCATTTCTTTTCCATGGGGATGGTCTTGATCCCTGTCTCCTGTACAATGTTACAAACCTCCATCCATAGTTCATCAGGCACTCTGTCTATCAGATCTAGTCCCTTAAATCTATTTCTCACTTCCACTGTATAGTCATAAGGGATTGATTTAGGTCATACCTGAATGGTCTAGTGGTTTTCCCTGCTTTCTTCAATTTAAGTCTGAATTTGGCAATAAGGAGTTCATGATCTGAGCCACAGTCAGCTCCCGGTCTTATTTTTGCTGATTGTGTAGAGCGTCTTCACCTTTGGCTGCAAAGAATATAATCAATCTGATTTCGGTGTTGACCATCTGGTGATGTCCATGTGTAGAGTCTTCTCTTGTGTTGTTGGAAGAGGGTGTTTGCTATGACCAGTGCGTTCTCTTGGCAAAACTCTATTAGCCTTTGCCCTGCTTCATTCCATGCTCCAAGGCCAAATTTGCCTGTTACTCCAGGTGTTTCTTGACTTCCTACTTTTGCATTCCAGTCCCCTATAATGAAAAGGACATCTTTTTGGGGTGTTAATTCTAAAAGGTCTTGTAGGTCTTCATAGAATTGTTCAACTTCAGCTTCTTCAGCGTTACTGGTTGGGGCATAGGCTTGGATTACCATGATACTGAATGGCTTGCCTTGGAAATGAACAGAGATCATTCTGTCGTTTTTGAGATTGCATCCAAGAACTGCATTTCAGACTCTTTTGTTGACTATGATGGATACTCCATTTCTTCTAAGGGATTCCTGCTCACAGTAGTAGATACAATGGTCATCTGAGTTAAATTCACCCATTCTAGCTCATTTTAGTTTGCTGATTCCTAGGATGTCAACATTCCTAGAATGTCTAATAATCACATTAGAAAGGGGTAAAATATGCGATTCACCTATGGAGATGATAAAAATCTTTATAATGATTTATATAAAATGGTATATCTTACAGCATCATTCATTTTTGAAGGAAACTGGAAAATACCAAGTTATTATGATATTAAATTACAGGATATAGCTATAATGGAATATTATACAACCATTAAAATCATGTTTTTGAAGAATATTTACTGGCAATGAGAGAGAATTTTATGTGCATAGTATCATCCCAATATGTAAAATAATTTTATATACATAATACATATATTCAGAGAAATGCATGTATAGAAAAAATCCTCAAAGGAAATATACTAGAATATTAATATTAATAGTGGTTATTTTTGTGAGGAAAGGGATAACTATATAATTTTTATTTTAAATTAACAAATCCTACAAGAATATGAACAAGAAACAAACAGATTAACAATAAGTGAACAAAACTATAATGCTTTCAGGCTTTTCTCTGGAATATTAAATGACAAAAAACAAAATTACATGTATTCAGCATCGTAGGAAGTAAAAGTTTAAAGTCTAATAATTCTATAAATCAGCTAAGTGGCATAAAACCAAATGGCATAAATTGCCTCAAATATGCATGTAAGAGAAGAGAAGCATTTGGAAAAAAAATTATTCACTTGTGGTTCAGAATATCAAGAGCTGAATAAAAGTTATAAAAGCAAAGAATGAGGAACTTAAAAAGTAAATGATGATAATCATTAAAGTAGAAACATAAAATAATTAATTAGAAACATGGTTATGAAATTAATACAAAAAATATTTTGTGTGGATAACAGTTCTTTAAATGACAAAATTTTAATACCCTAAATTAAGATCAATAATATGGGAAGGGTAAAGGTTAAAAAAAATCATACTAAATCTCTTATCATTCCAGGTATATTTTTAACATTTCTCTCCAAATTTTCTAGAGTAAGCATTTTACATTTTATCAGCAGAAATAGACAAGTGTTAAAAAATAATGATTAGTACCAAAGTAAATCATCTCAAGTCAGAGAGAACATTGAAGTCTACTCATTGTCTGTCTCCTGCTGTCTCTGGAGCACCTCTAGATGCCATATGCACCTGCCTATGTGCTGGTTGCTATAGGGCAGAGCTCAAAAACACAGGAAACTCACCAACAAGATGCTCTCCCAGGACATCCAGCGGATCGGGAGCACTGCCCGGCCCTGGATTCGGTAGTAGTCACCACTGTATAGGTTTCTGCTCATTCCAAAGTCAGCTATCTTGATGGTATAGTTCTTACCCACTAAGCAGTTTCGTGTGGCCAGATCTCGATGAACAAAATTAAGTGAGGAAAGGTACTTCATACCAGATGCAATCTGGGTAGCCATAAACTTCAGGTTGGCATAACTGAGAAAATACAAAGGAAGAGAGAAAGTAGCTTCTGGCAACAAGAAGCTGTGAAAGGTACATACTCTACAGTTGCTGCCAACAAACTGGGGTTCCAACCTCAGCATCCCATCTCTATTCTTCATTTATCTCTGCTTTCCCCTAAAGGGCAGCTGCTCTGTTATCCCCTGCACACTAACATCCCCTGTCTCACTGGGAAAGACCCTGATGCTGGGAAAGATTGAGGGAAGGAGGAGAAGGGAGCGACAGAGGATGAGATGGCTGGATGGCATCATCGACTCAACGGCCATAAGTTTGAGTAAACTCTGGGAAGTAGTGAAGAATAGGGAAGCCTGGCGTGCTGCAGTCTATGGGGTTGCAAAGAGTTGGGCACAACTTAGCGACTGAACAACATCCCCCACCATCTGAGAACAATGATGAACTTTAAAGCTCACTGCTCCCCATCTTAGTCTCATGAACCCAGGAAAGAGATGGAAGACTCAGCTTATTTACCTCACAGTGGGTACATTGGCAGAGCAAGAACTGGGTGGCTCGTGGCGGGAAAGAAACTGATTGAGATCTCCATTTTCCATGTACTCAGTGATCATACAAAGAGGATCCTCAGTGATACACACAGCTAAGAGACGGATGATGTTTGGGTCCTTGAGCCGGGACATGATCTTTATCTCCTTAAGAAAATCATTCCTTTGAAGGACACAGACACAGATAAACCCAAAGGTTGCCAGAGTTAGAATCAAGAAGTAGGAGAAGACACAGCAAAGTCTAGTCCTGCCCATTGTACTAGTCTTCTTTTCTTTTGGATAACCTTTGTGAGAACAGAGAAATTGCTTCCTGGAAACTGTCTCATTCTACTCATCCTGGAATATGATAAACCCTTATTCAACTGTAATTTTGGAGGCATATGGACCATGACATTCACATGTGCACCCTTAGTATCCAACAAAAGCCCTGCCACATAGAAAGTGATTAATATTTGCTAAATCAAATGTAGGTTACTAAAAACTAGTCTTAAAAATAAAACCTTCAACTGAAAATTATATCTTAAGTGCACTGGGGTCTTTCCCTTTTTTAAAAGCCAAGGACTCACTCTGTAAATAAGGCTAAGGCACTTTTTTACGAAAATGAATAAGCATCCCCTGGTTTATCTGATAATTTTTTATTGTCCCATGCTGGCTTCTTTTAATGCAGAGTGCACCAGCAGACAGTCACAACACACATTTAGTAACCTGTTCAAAGTTGAGCTGTTTAAAGTTCATGGTGGTAATGCAGTCATTTCAAAAGAAGCACTCAGTTGGCCAAAACTAAGAGCTGTCAGAGTAGATGGTGATGACCACCCTTGAATCACACAGTGGGCTACCTTCCCAGTAGCAACATTTGGGGGAGTGAAACCACTAGCCCACATTCTCAAAACTATTGGAACAGACATGTTGTATGTCTCCTAGGAGTTTTTTAGCAATCCTGGACTGGGAGTCATACCAGTCAATATAAAATCCTTAAAACCAATATGGTTTCAACACCTCTCCTCTTTCATTCCTCCTTCAACCTCAAAGCAAGGGGGCCCACGGTTTGGGAGGGCACACAACCTAAGCCATCCATCATTGCTTAATTGGAGTGGGCACAGATGGGACACCAAACCTCACCAAAAAACAGTGAGCAAGGAGAGAGGCTCAAGAAGGAGGGGTTATATGTATAGCTATGACTTATTCACATCATTGCATGGCACAAACCAGCACAACATTGTAAAAAAAAATTTTTTTAACGGGTAAAAGCTTTGTTATATCCCATTTTTTTTTCCTTTCTTCTTGCCACCTTCTCTAATCATGTGCTAATATTAATATCAGGAATATTCTTTCTTTCGATGGGACCTGAGGATATCACTTTTCATTCATATTAGTATCCTTAAGGTTGAAATTCTCACAGTAAAAATTCCAAAACCACCACAGTTCTGTTCCCTTGATTTTCTTTCTTCTTCATGCCACATCCTGCCAATTGCAAGACTTTTAATAAAACCCTCTCACCATTCTTGGAATTTATGATAATTTGAAGTATAGCAATCTAAATTTTTTCTGAATTTGAACATCAGTGAGACAAATCAAGCCAACACAAGTGAAGAAATGCATATGTTACCCAGATGTGCAGATTTTTCTGAGACACATTCAATCAGCTTTCAACCAGCATGCCTGTCTGGGTGAGGATTAACTCACCATTACTGTAATGGAAAGGCTGTCAAACAACGGAGTGTGGCTGGAAACAGCAATTTATGTAGTAAAGGATCCAAGAGATTATTAGCCAGTTTGGAAAACTGCTAAAGGACTGTGGATCCTTTTGCTTTGAGGTCCATGGGTACTTTTCCAAGTAGAGGTAGCTTCTCATTTGGGGGGTTGCTGGATATAGACAAAGAGGATCATAAAAGAGAAAAAAAGGCATGAGAAAGTAAGTAGAGATTCAGTGTGAAAAAAGGAGAATGGCAGAAGCTTGGCAAGAAAGATGTGTGTGACTGAAAAGTTTGCAAGGGTAGGTAATGACATTCAGCAATGTCATATTCAGACTGTTGTGTAGGTTGGGAAGCACAGTGCTGTGCAAAGGAGGTTAGGAAGTAAATATGCAGCAGATCTAACAGAAAATGTACATTTGTTCTAGAAGGAGATGAGAATGAAGATGAGGATTACTGACCCATCAGAAAAATAAAACACAACAATGGATATGTGAGGCAGCTCACAGACCTTTCCATCTCAAAGAAACAAATTGCTCAGAAGTTTCCAAGAGTATCCCTGATCCTGAAGATGAAACAAATAAAGGAAAATTCAAAATGTAGACCACAGACCTGGCATTCTTGTTGGCATCTGCTCGGAGCATTTTCACAGCCACCAGGACAGGCTGGTTGGCACTGACATCTAGGGCAAAATCTTTGTCTTTGAACTTTTCCATTCCCTCCACTTCACAGAGATGAACCTAGACAAAAGTCATCTAGTCTCAGCATCATCATTCTCCTGAAGATGTCTCAGTACTCTTGCTGGGCATTTCCTGGAGATAAACTAACTCTTACAACTCAGGCAAAATAATCAAAAGACCAATAAGAAGATATGTGCATCATATCTTTGACTCAAATAATTGATTTTTTAAAAATGGTAAGCTAATATGATATGTTACTGCTTTATAAAAATATACATTGATTGCAATATTAAATATGTGAATAAATCTATAACAGTATTTTATCACAGCTATAATATACAGTATTATTTTATTATACTATAAAATGTCTTCTGGTATAAATGCTTCAACTTTGATTCAAGGAAGTTTGGCTATAAGATTGCACTAAACATAAGGTATTTTATTCTCTAAAGTAATCCTTAGGATGGAATTAGCATTATCAGGAACACCTACGTGTCAGTAACAGTATAACAAGCCTGCATTTTCAATGCAGGAGACAGAAGGAGTGGACATAACACCACAAATGGATGTCATGGACCCTTCTTCGTCCATCACCAGCAAACCTACACAAGGTTAAAGCATGCCGCCCATGCTGGAAACCAGTGCCATACTCAGGAAACCAAGTTACATTTGGAGTTTAGATGGCAGGATTGAAGAACTTCTGTTGCCACTTAAATCATTGCTTTGAATTCTCAGAAGGCTCATGTGACTGTTGTAAGAGTGAAAAGTCAAATAGTACATGCATCACTCTGAGAGCAATTGAGAAGAGTGTTCTCCTTATCTTGGTTAGTGATTTATTCCCTAGTGGCTGATTCTGGGACTAAAAGCAGGGGCGAGGTTGTTTTTGACCATTTTACATGTAACTCCCATTAAAATGGAAAAAAACAAAGTGGCTATCCAATAGCAGGATGTTCTTGGACAGTTTATAAAAGATGATCACATCTTATGGTCCCCACCCTCTGTAACCTACAGTAAAATATTTAGAAAATATTGGATGTTTTTTAGGATCTCAAAGTCTAGTGACTTTCCTGCTTTAAAACTCTTGTATAGAAATCAGAATTCCCAGGAATTCCACAGCTATTTGACAAAGATGAGACTGACCCAATACTAGTCTTCTAGAGTAGGGGGTCCCCAACCTCCAGGAATGTATATATGATCTAAAGGTGGAGCTGATATAACAGTAATAGAAATAAAGTACACGATAAATATAATACACTTGGGATTTGGGGTTGCCAAAACCACCTCCTCCCCCAGTCCATGGAAAACTATCTTCCATGACACCTGGTGCCAAAACTGTTGGGGACCGCTATAGAGGACAATGCAAGGAGAAACACCTGGAGGACACATTGCGTGTGAATCCACTCTGGATGGGACACTTTGCTCTACACGTCATTTTTATTCAACCACTTCCTCTGAACTACCAAGGACTGGAGACTCCACTCCAAGAATCAGCTCACCTCCCCAAACTGGCCTTCACCCAGCTTCTCCTTGAATGTTAAGAGCTTCCTGGGGAACTCTTCCACAGCCACATCTTTTCCCGAGAGCAGGTCCATGGTGACGGCAGGCACAGAGTAGGTGTTGCCTCCAGTCACCCCCTGGAGGTTCACGATGTCAGCCTCTGCGTAGTGGGGCACGCCCTCAGGCCCACTGGGCTGGACTGGCTTCACAAGGCCACTGCAGCCTGGGAAGACAAGGACAATGGGCTTCATCCCGTGGAGCATTTTTGGAGATCTCTTTAAGAAAGAAAATCTGACAGGAAGGCTAAAACATGTGGCCAATTCATGTTAGTGTATGGCAAAAACCATCACAATATTGTAAAGTAATTATCTTCCAATTATAATAAAGTTAAAAAGAAAAAAGCCCCCAGTCTAACCTAGGCTATGACATTATTACTTGGACAATGGTTCCTCTAGAGACTTTCTTGTGGCCTCCAGAATACAGGTCACCATTTTATCTCTTACCCTTCTCCTCATACTACCTGATCATTAACAATCTCCTTGACTAAACTTATGGAATTGCAGTGAAGCTCTAGGAAGGCTGGCTATACTAGTTAGGGTGGGAGTATTAAAGTTTTAGGATTTAACAGCATATTTTCTTAATTTTAAGATATGATCACTGATGTAAATAACCTATTTTGGGATTTAAAACTTTGATTAAATTTATATGATCTAGCTTAAGACATCCTAACTTTAAAACACATTAAAATATGAGGGGGGATGTTTTAGACTTCAGGAAGTAGGTATGTCACTTTGGTTTAGCCTAAAAAAAGAATTATATCCCTTTTCTTGTAATCTCTGTGAAAGTCCCATAGTTCAATATGCTCCGTCAAAGTTTGCTATCCACTGAGTGGTAAATATAAAGAAAGCTTTCTATAAAGAAAGCTGAACACCAAAGAACTGATGCTTTTGAACTGTGGGGTTGGAGAAGACTCTTGAGAGTCCCTTGGACTGCAAGGAGATCCAACCAGTCCATCCTAAAGGACATCAGTCCTGAATATTCATTGGAAGGACTGATGCTGAAGCTGAAACTCCAATACTTTGGCCACCTCATGCAAAGAACTGACTCATTGAAAAAGACCGTGATGCTGGGAAAGACTGAAGGCAGGAGGAGAAGGGGACAACAGAGGATGAGATAGTTGGATGGCATCACCGACTCGATGGACATGAGTTTGTGCAAGCTTCAGGAGTTGGTGATGGACAGGGACGCCTAGCATGCTGCAGTCCATGGGGTCACAAAAAGTCAGACACGACTGAGCTACTGAACTGAACTGAACTGAACTGAGTGATAAATACACCTTAGTGTCCTTTCTTCCTTTGGAAAGACTCCCTTGAAAAGCCTCTGCCCTCATGGTTAGTCTCTCCTGAACACCATCAGTCCTGTCTTATTGACTCAGGTCACTTTTGGTTGCTGATATTATGGAAAGAAAACCTGCTCTTAGTCTCAGCGATGACCCCAGCATCACTTATGATGTCACTCTGCAGCCCTTTTTAAAAAACACTGGGATGGGAATCAATTGGCACCGTTTACCAAAGCAATGCTTTTACTGAGAGAAGGCAAGAGATATTTACTTTCGTAATAAAATCATATATTAGTCTAACACATCATTCACCAAAGAGAAATGAACAAAAATTAAATAACACAATTATCTGTGCTTAGTCTCTCAGTCGTGTCCAACTCTTAGCAACCCCATGGACTGGAGCCCGCCAGGCTCCTCTGTCCATGGGGATTCTCCAGGCAAGAATACGGGAGTGGGTTGCCATGCCCTTCTCCAGGGGATCTTCCCAACCCAGGGATCAAACCCAGGTCTCTCACATTGCAGGCGGATTCTTTACTGTCTGTACTACCAAGGACGCCCAACACAATTATCTAGGTGACAAAAAACGGGATTCTAGGATGTCTTTAGCTTCCAGTTTGATTCTAGTCCTGAATTTACCCCATTGGTGTTTGATGTTGAGTAAGTACCTTATCTGAGTCTTCTTACTTTCCTCTTATGAAAAAAGAGGAGGTTGGACTAGTTGGGCTGTTTAGGTTCTTCCGGTGTTAACACTTCAGTAACACATTTTATCTATTTTCTTTTTCTAACATGTGGGGCCTTCCAAACACCTGCTCTTATTAGTAGCAGAGGAGAGATGCTCAGATTTAAGTAGGAGTAGCAGCAGACCCAATCTAGAAAGTGTGGACTTCCCAGGAGATGGTGGACTTCTCTAGGCTAAACTAGACTTGGTTGAGTAATTGTGTCACACCTTCATAAACCTTGTCTCTCAATTCTCTGCCCATCACTTCATCCTCACCTGATTCTTCCTCCCCTGGAGCAAATTCTGGAAGTTTTCGTATCAGCCTGGATGGCTCCTGGTAGTCAGGGCGAAGCGGAAAGATGCGATCATAAGTGGAGTTGGACTCCTGCTCACTTGGTGATGAGGAGCGGTTATTGTTGAACATGCTGGATTCGCTGGGCAGGGAAAGGCTGACTGTCATTTCATCATCTAGCATCCTCCGGGAGGCCTAAAAGAGAAGGGGAGAAAGACATGTTGGCACAAAAGAGATCATCACTCCCTCCTCTTCTTAAAGCCAGCTCTTCCACTCAGATGAAAATAACTCTTTAATACTCAAACTCCAGAAGCAATGCAAGTGGCAGGGATGCAGCCTGGTTCCACAAATACCTATACTGTAGAAATTTAGAATAATCTTTCATTTCATCAAGGAAGAATTTGACTTCCAAATATCTACACTGCCAACACTTATTAACTCCCATTGAAGTACTTATAAGCATCATTCACACAACACTGTAGGAACCTATCAATAACCAATCAAAGAATCTCAATCTTAGCATTTTCAAAGTTCTATTAAATAATGGGTTTTCCTGACACCATTCAAACACTTGATTTTGTGTAGATATAAATTAAAATGCTCATTAATGCATCAAATGTGTTGTAACATGATGAATCTGTACTTCACCTGATCACTCTGGCATTGTATGTTAGAGTAATACTCTCTTTATCCTGCATTTTTACTAACCAAAAATAAAATGACTACAAAATAGGAAAGGAAAGCCCTACATGTCTAGGGATACTAAGGTGAATTATACGTGTGTGTGTGTGTGTGTGTGTGTGTGTGTGTCTGTTAGTAGCTCAGTCATGTCCCACTTTCTGTGACTCCCTGGACTGTAGCCCACCAGGCTCCTGTCCATGGAATTCTCCAGGCAAGAAAGGGAGTGGGTTGCCATTCCCTTCTCCAGGGCATCTTCTCAACCCAGGGATTAAACCCAGGTCTCCTGCATTGAAGGCAGATTCTTTACCATTTGAGCCACCAGGGAAGCCCAAATTATACCTAACACAGGAATAAGAGGAATTAAACAGCTAACTCTTCTTGTATTCCATCTAATATGGCCTACCTGCTCCTTCAAAATGAAATCTCATAATCTAAATATATGGGACTATTTAGATATAAACATGTGAAACGTTCTACTCTAACAAACACACCTTGGGTGCTCAATGGAGAAATTGAGATGTCTGCTCCATAATCTATGCTGATAGGTCCTCGGTAATAAGCATGGAGCCCGGCACATGTAGGTACTCAATAAATATGGGCTGACTCTCTCAAAGACAGAATTGAGGACACCATTATAAGTATCCTGCAAATAATGCTATAGCATAAGGCTACTTTGACTAATGTATTGGGAATATAAATATATGCTTAAGGGTCTTCTGCAAAAAAAGGAGAAATCCTGTGCTATTCCAGAGAGTTTTGAGTTTTCTCACTCAGGATGTACAGAGATAGAAAAATTTCTTGAAGGACCAAGTTAAATATTCAAGGGCAAAATGTTTAGTCTCCCTTTTACCTAGAGAGTCTCCAGCCCCAAATTCCTCTCCCAGACCATGAATATATTCCAGTGGGTTTCAGAAGAAAGACTCAGACAAGAGTGGTAAATTCTGGTGCAGAGAAAAATAGCTCATAGAATAGAGAATACAGACTCTCCCCCTCAACTACAAAAAATGCAGTCATAACAGACTGTTCAATAAGAACATAGCATCAAGCTTTCCAATGAATCTTCAGACCACCAGCTTCTTCCACCACCACTTTTTGCTAGCCTTCTCCCTGGAATCTAGATACTCAGGGTGTTTCACCATTCTAAAACAAGAAAGGTTTTGATGTTGCCTCATCATGCCAGCGCGTGAGCTCTCCGTGGATTCTGCATTTCAGCCTTCAGTCACTATTTATGGATTGAAAGCTTTAATTTAGTCAAAGTATTTTCAGACTCGTGATAGAAGTCCCTGTGGGGAGCAAAGAGATCCTCTCTTCTGTGAAATATTCTTGCCTAAAAACCTTAAAGTAAACTTCAGTCTTTCAGCGCCCAGGTGTGTAACAGCTCAGAAGGAATTGCAGGCTGCTTGTCGGGGTCATTCCCTTCACTTCTCTGATATTAGCCCCTTCCTCTTGTCCCACCCACCAAGAGTTCAGAAGGTTCCAGTCCATTTACCTCTTCTGGTAGGTACTCCACAGAGGCACTGGTCTCCTCTGACAGTCCATCTCCAAACACAGAAGCTATGAACACAATCAGGCATTACCCTCCCTCCCGGTCCCAGCCCTCAATGGGCACTTCAAAGTCTCACAACCCAGAGCACCTGTGACCTCTCACAGTCCACATCCATTTGAGCTCGCTGACCAGCGACAATGCCCATGGTCAAAGGTAGAAACACTTTATCATCAGCAAACTCCAAGAATATCACACACTTAGCAACAGTGCCCAGAGTTGCTATCTGGTCTGAAAAACCAAAAGAAGTCATAGATAATCCATCCATGCATGTGTGCTAAGTCACTTCAGTCATGTCCAACTCTGTAGCCCTATGGACTGTACCCCGACAGGCTCCTCTGTCCATGGGATTCTCCAGACAAGAATACTGCAGTGGGTTGCCATTTCCTTTTTTCGGGGATCTCCCTGACCCAGGGATGGAACCCACATCTGTTTATGTCTCCTGCATTGGCAGGCAGATTCTTTACCACTACCGCCATTGGGAAGCCCCAGTCTACCTGTGGTGGAATATATATAGTTTAGAAGAAAAGAAGTCAAAATTTCAAGACTGACAATTGGAACCAGCATAAAAAACAGGATATTAATGGCACTGAGCACTTCATATTTTTTAACCAGAAAAACAGTTAAATATAACTACTATGCCCAACTCACCATTGTTCAATGAGGTTCAAGTAAAATCATGGAAAAAGTCTTTGTAGACTATAAAGTGTTAGACAAATGTAGTAGAAATTATACAGATCATTTGGCCTAGACAAAAGCAATCTGAGGAGGCATTCAGGGGATGCACAGCCATAACATTCAAGTACAAAAAGAAGTTGGAATAGAATTGCAAGAAACTTGGCTTGGGTATTAATGATGTTGGATATTTTTCTACACACACACCAAAAAACAAGCAAGCAGTAAAAACAAAAGGAACAGCATTATCAGACATTTTAGCTAGGTATCAGTTATGCATCAGAATCACTTGTTAACTTTTTAAATTAATTTATTTTAATTGTAGAATAATTACTTTATATTTTTTGAAAATATAGATGCTGGCACTCCCCCCCAAACCCAGTGAATCAGAATCTTCCAGGAAGATGCCTAAGTTGAGATGCCTAAATGTGTTTGGAAGAAAAAAAAAGTTTTTGAGTTCTCTAGGGAGGGTTAAAACTCTCCATCCTAAAAATGAGAGACTGGACTTAGCTTATTCTTTTCTGATCCTTTCAGCCCTAGCTTCTCTATTTCTATGCCTCTTGGCAGCCTTGATTATCTTTCTAACCATTTACATGATTTTGCGATTTGCCTCTTACTCCCAGGGTAAGAGCAGCATAGGAAAGGACAGAGTGGTTTCCTATCCCATGAGTGTTCTGTACTTCCTCACCTTCTCCAGCATTTTCTGCCAGAACTGCCTCCAAAGGATGATGACAATGATGGCCAAGAGAATGAAGATGATGGCTACCAAGCAGCCAATCAGGATTCGGGTGTTGCTGTCATCAACTTTAAGCATTGGATCTGTAACCAGGAAAGGAAAAATGAAGAATATTATTATCTCCCAAGGCACGAAAAGCATGAAGGCTTGGACTAGAGATAAGAAGGCAGAACCTGCTCCTTCAGGATAATTCCACCACATGTCACCTTAACACTTGGTATTGGTACTCTTGTATTACTTTGCTCCCATATCCTACAGTCCACATCCATGGGACAGGAGCCTCCTCTTCTTCATGCATTAGACTGGATAATGGAGAGGCTTTCCATTCTTCCCAAAATTTTGCTCCTTCATACCATGGCTTGGGTCTGCTGGCCTCTAATCTCACCTCATGAAAAGCAGGTGAAGAACCAGTTTCACTGTGGTTTCTTTAAGACATTCCAGGGTAGCTGAGAGTCCTCTTTGGACTTTACACTATGATTTTGTATTTCTCAGATTGCTGACTTATACAGCCAGTGGCTGTCTGAAGCAATGGATACATTTGTCCATATTTCCCTGCAATTGGAGAGACTAGCTTTTTGTTCCATAGACTTTCATTCTTTCCTTGAGATCCCTACAGTGGGTCTCACCTAGACATATCCCCCTCCCTGTTTTTGCTCCAAGGGTCCCAAACTTCCAAGAAGCTATTGGGACAACTCAAGACTCAGCCTCAGCTTAACAACCACATAGACCAGCAGGGAAGGGAGTGAGTTTGGGCCATTAACTTTGGATGTGGACTCTCCTATCTTTCCGGAGCTACTCTTCATCCAAGGATACCCTGTATCAAGCCTCTGACACAGGCAGGCCTTTGCCAATCTCCACTCTTCTTCATCCTCTGGAAGGTCTCCTCAACTTAACTTTTATAACAAAGAACTCCATAACACGTACCATAGGTTGTGGGTGCCACAGGCGATGTGGGCAGGGCTCCAGAGTTGTTGTACATTGCAGCATCTGTTATAAAGCAAGGGTGAGTCAGAGCTCAAGGGAAGAAGACAGCTAGCTAGTGGTTTTTCTGAAGGTAGGTTCTAAGCTAGTACTTTGTGAAATCAATTTACTGGATTAGAAATGAAATCATATATTCTTAATAAATAAATAATATTACCATTCATCTCAATAGCAAGGGCAGCTTTTCTTTTGTAAGTATCATGATATACAAAAATTTAAGAAAGAATGACCAGAGGGCTGTGACCACACATTATCATAAAGCATGCATAGGAAATGAGACCCAAGTTCAGTAAAATATAGAGAGAATATAATGAGTTAGAGACACGGAACAGACATGGTGCTAAAGATGATCTTTCCTTCAAGGAAATTAAATTAATTGAACTCTTTTGTTTACTAAAGAGTTTTCATTATGTTTCATTGTCCTAGACTTTTAATCTATAAATTAAGCCTTCATCCTTATAGGTAAATTAGAGCAGGGGTCCCAACCTCCAGGGTCTAATGCCTGATGATCTGAGGTGGAGTTGATGTAATAACAGTAGAAATAAAGTACACAATAAATGTAATGTGCTTGAATTATCCTGAAACTACCACCCCTCTCCAGCCCGTCGGTGGAAAAATCGTCTTCCACGAAAATGGTCCCTGGTGCCAAAAATGTTGGGAACTGCTGAGTTAAATTATCCTTTACTGTGATCCTGAAGCTTCCAAGACTAGATCCCAAAAGTGTATTTGACAGATCGATGTTGGTAACTTATTTTTCCCTCTGATTTGTCTAATAAAAAGGGGAAGAATTAAAATACTCACTTCCCATCCAAAGGAGAATCTCTCTCAAAAACCTAATTTTTCTTCTTATTAGCATTATGATATAAATAAAGTATCTGGCACCCACCTGTACTTTTCTGAATTGGATTCTCAGGCTTCAGTGAAAACTAATATTATCATGACATTAAAGTTCCAGTTATTTCAGCAGTCAAAAACTATGTAACTGTAGTTACACAGCTACAGCCATTTTAAGTCTTTTTGGCACACTTCTAAAAGTGTCTTCTTTAATGTTAATGAAAATAACATTATTCTAAATAATGTTAATGAGAAACACAGCAGACATAACTAACATGTTGGTCTGATTTGGGTTTACACGGGACGTATTTAATCACTTACTGAGAACATTTTTTCAAAGTTGTATTCTTATCAATAAAATGTAAAAAAGATATGAATACATTTTCTGTGATTTTCTGCCATAAACACCACTGTTTAGGAGATCATTTAATATGAAACAATTGCACTGACACATCTGGTTCCATTTTCCTATCAGAAATACAACTTTACGATGACTTAAAACTAATCATTCAAAAAAAAACTAATCATTCATGTTGTTCTAAAATCCTTTGGTCATTAAGTCAGCAAAACATGCCTTATATGAATTCCTGAAGCAAACATTTCAAGTCTTCTGCAGAAACTCTGAGGATGATGGAAACCTACTGTCTCCTAATTAACACTTAGGATATTAAGTAACACTGCTTTTGAACATTTAAATTTCTTCCCTCAATAAATACTTTATAAAATAATGAATCCACTTACTCTTAGCTTAAATTTTTATAATAGAATGTACTGAGGCACCAAACCTCTTTTTCTGAACATGTGTTCTATTTCCATATCAATACATCTTAATTAGCAAAACATCTTAAAATTTTTTTCTTTTAAAAATCACATTAGGAAGGATGGGATCTTCTGGTTTATTTTTAGTCTTCCCTCTTCTCTGATGTCATTTTTTTTGCCTGTATTCTCCTTCCAGGCCAAGTATAAAGTCCCACTCCTTCGTCCATTACAAATACACTCTCTAGTGACCTCTCTCCTTCTGACCTTATTGTTGGTCACCACTTTGAACATCTTATGAAAAAAAAATCATTATCTAGGTTTTACATCCTCATCTAAATTATGATGATATAGACAGTGTCTTAAATGGCTTTTAACTTTTCATGATTTGACACAGTCCATATTGCCAACTTTGTGGTCTCTAAATACCATTCCCCAATAAAAGGAACCAAGATCACGTCAGGAAATGTGATTCCACATCTGGAGCAGTGAATGCTCAAAATAAGCTTGGAACATCTTGTTCTTTCACAAAACAGCTATCAAAAACTTATAGGATCCAATTCAAAGTAGATAGAGCCAGCTTAAAGGCATGTGCTCTGGTCAAATGCAGGCAATCTGAGTATTAAAAAGAATATTATTGCAACAAACACTGAATTTATGAAAACCAATGAATGCATAATGATACTAAGAAACATAACAAGGATGAAAATCAAAACAAAATCTATTAGATACCATTGAAAGTTGCTAAAGGTTGCATTAACTCATTACTCTAAAAATTGATGAAAAAATTAATCAGGTATCCTGCCCTTGCAATGTGAACTATATTTCAGGATTAACAAGTGTATGGGGAATAGTTCTCATATTCAGAATAAATTCAGCTAATAAATGCAAAAGGAACAAAAGAATTAGAAAACCATCAGTCAACAACTCCTAATGAAATAATTTAAGCAGTGGTCATCAATGGAGGGTGAAGTCTAAGGAGAAAGATCGTGGGGAACTTTTCTTTGAAAGAAAAACCACCTGAGCCCAAAGATCAATCTTAGCATCACTAAAAGTGAGGGAGTCTAACAACATCTCCATGATGAGATTCAACATAAAGTACACAACACTATCTATAAAAAATCCTTAGCAAAAATAAATATTGAATTTGAATCAAATTCACCTGTAGATATAACCTCCAGTCTACAAGATGACAGAGGATATAAGTTACAGTAAAATGACACCATGGAAAGCAATCAGTTAATCCAGAATGGAATTTTTGTTTTAATTTATTCTTTAGATTAAAAGAGATACAGCCTAGCAATGTAATAAAGGAAATACACCAGGAGGGCCTTATTAGTAGGATCCTAATTCATTCAAGCCAACTGTTGTTAAGACATTATTAGACAATCAAGGATACATGAGTGTGGATTGGCTATTATATTACATTAAGGAATTAGTTCTTAATAAATGTTGTTATAATGCATTGTTATGAAGATAATGTTATCTTCTCGGGTGTATTCTAAAATGTTATTATTGAAATCAAATAACATCTCAGATTTGCTTCAAAATTCTATAGCAAAAAGGGAGGAATAAATGAAACAAGCATGACAAAAAAATCAACGATTAGTAAAGCTAAGTGATGGATGGAGGTTCATTGTTCTCTTTAGTGTATATTTAGACATCTTCATTTAAATACTTTAATAGTGCTTAGGTTTGCTTTCCCTTAACTGGTTTGATTTACATTAAAGTTTTAACACATTGTACTCATTTTCTTTTTTTTTTTTAGACAAACATGAGTGAGAGCCAAGTAAACACTCCATCCACTTCCACAGTCTCATCTCTGCCCTTCTACAACCAAACTAGGGGCGAAAGATTCTCTCTATCTACCCACGAGAAGCCACTTGTCTAACCTTTTTCTTCCCAGAGACCCACCAATGAGACGCTCTGGACACTGCCTTCCTCCTTCACCACCCTGCGCCCACTTCCCTAAGGGCCATCCAAGCTCCCAACCTGATTGGAAGGTGATCTCACTGAACATCATCCAGGTGTCAGCAAAATGGTATTGGCACTTGATGGCGCTGGCCATGCGGTGGTGGAGGGGCACGGTGACGAACCGAGCACTGGGGTTGACGTCATCCAGCACCAGCGGGAAGGAGACGGCGTTAGGTTCCCATTCATTGGCTTCAGAGCGGAAGTAGCACTGGACCTCCTTAAAAATCTTCACACCCTTAGCAAACATGTTGTTGCAGTGGACCTGGCCGAGAAAGAGGCATGGAGTGACAGCTTGACCCTGCTGGGTGGCACTGGGGACACAGTGCAACCTCACCCAGGAAGACCTTAGACTTGTCAAATTTCTCTGAACACCATCCTTGGTGAATAATTGATGCTCTGTAGCAATGCATTTTTCCCTTCTAGGAACCTCAGAGTGGCAGTGGAACATTGCTCTGACGTTTTAAAACCTAGGCTGCTACTCTAGCCACCTTTATACAGTTGTGCTCCAAGCCATCTTGCTGCACACTGCCGGGAGAGGTGTCCTCATCTGTTAAATTAGGCTGGACCAGCCTCCTCTCAGCTCCTTCCTTGCCCTTAAGACTCTCTGGTCTATAACTGCACCTCTCACCACTCCAATCCTCTCAACCATGGTTGCTATCTACCCAGAATCAAGCTATTCTGGACTACTTTCTCCTAGGTACATTTCCAACATTAATCTACTCCTTTCAACGAGCTTAGATGAGAAACCTGAAATAACACACTATCCAATACAATTTCATCTTTCTCTTCAGAAATCTCATTTTGACTGTCAGACACTAGCATTTGTCAGCCAGAGACACAAGACTTAATTATCTCTCTTAATTAAATTCATTTTGGTAAAGCCATTCTGATGAGAGCATTAAATCTTCATCATAGATATTTTCTGAGATGAGAAAAGAAAGTCTTTGGGAAGGTAGCTTGCACCCTCTTGCCTGCTGCCATGACTGTCTCACCAGGGTATTTGTATGGCTTTTAAGGGTCATCAGGAAGAAGGATTCCACAACAGTTCTTCTGTAGCACCTTGCTGTGAGTAACATCCCTCAAAAGCAGGATGTCCATGTTTGTAACTAAGTCAAGTCTCTGGTGGTAGTTCAGTAACATTACCTCAGGCTCAGTCCTATGTAGAAAATGGAGCTTTGCTGGTCACTCTCCCCTGAATTTAAAGACTTTAGGTTGGAAAAGCATCACTGTAATTTTTGGAATATATTTGTTATTTCAAGTTTATGTCTTGCTTAGTTCCTGAATTGTAACCCTTCAATACCATCCTCTGGTTTCTGGGTAGTCAGTATAACCCAAGTGGCTCAAATGGTAAAGAATTTGCCTGCAATGCAGATCTGGGTTTGATCCCTGGGTTGGGAAGATTGCCTGGAGTAGGAAATGGCAACTCATTCCAGTATTCTTGCCTGGAGAATTCCATGGACAGAGGAGCCTGGCAGGTCACAGTCCAAGGGGTCACACAGATTAAGACACAACTGAGCAACTAGCACTTTCATTTTTTTTAATTCAGAATTTATTTTTAGCTGAGGAAGAAGAAGTAATGATATAGGAATTTAATGACTGATGAAACAGACCAGAGATATGTGAAAAGAATAAAATCACGAAATATTAGAGTGACTGCAGACTTTAAAAATCTTCTAGTCCAAAAAAAAAAAAAAAGCTTCTAGTCCAGTTCTCCGTACACTAATGAGGAAACTGGTGCTCCAAGAGGTTTGACCTGTCTGGGGTCAGTCAGCATCAGAACAGGATCTAGAATCGTAGACTGCAGTCCAGCGTGCTTTCCACATCCATGCCACATGGAAAGGGGGCAAATCACCTCAACTTTCCCATTTGGATTTTCCTCTAAATGTTAATGATGAAAACATGTGTTAATATCTTCTTTGGGATGAATTAACAGCTCCAGTCTATTGAAAAGTAAGTAGAATAAGGCTAAGAACAAAATCAAAGAAATGCCATCTACAGTTTCAATAGATTTTTCAGATGTTTTGAAATCTGTGGAGTGTTGGATAAGTAGTCTGTGGGGAAGACAATAATCTGTCCTGCAAATGTTTTGGGAATCCTCCTGGAATGCAAATACATAGCACAGGATTTCATTCCCCAATGGACTTAAATATTTATTTAATAAATAGAAAACATTTTGAAATGCATTTATATATATATTTCAGAATCTCTTTTAATTTGTCTTTATTTTTTTTTATTTTATATTTTTCCAAAGAAAAAGCTCTCAGGTTTATGATAATTTATATAGTTTTCCAGTTTTAATTAATTGATTTATACATTAATCTTTGATGTTGGAATTCAGTGTCTAGTTCATTTTTTTATATCTTCCTTTTTTAATAATGAAGAAAATATTCAATGCCATGAATTTTATTCAGTGTAGTTTTATATGTGTCCCATTTGTTTTGATATATGTAATGTTTTCACTTTCTAAATGCTCTGTGGATTCACATTTCTTCTAAATGCTGTATTTTAACTACAATCAGGGCAGAGAGGGAAATGGGCAGTACTTTGCCTAGGAAGCAAAACTCTCTAGAAGACATTGATGACCTGAAAGTCATCTTTTACTTTTTGTTTCAGAAAAATTAAAACAAGGTAGATACCTGTTCGGCCTTTTAGCCTTAAAAGGACCAACCCTGAGTCAGCTCCTGAGAAGTTTCTGGTACCTTCTCATTGCAGAATATGCTTTTGAATAATTTTGACCTGTGATAAACTACACAGGAGTGGCTGGGGACTCAGGAAGATCAAAGTCAATTGAGTAAATGTTATAGCTTTACAGGGGTTTTAAAATACATTTTATTATTTGTGGGACTAGAAATTCTCCCAGTGATATACAATGAATTGATACGCTTGTTCATAGGTACACATTGGGTATACATCTTATTCACAACACAAATAAATTTTTTCTTGAGGAATACATAGTTTTGCTACTATGCAAATTTCCCTCCTTCCCCAAAAAATCTTGTGAAGGACAATTTGTTATACACAATTGCACACATGTTTCACAACTGCCAAAGAACCATTCATGAGCAACACACTGGCAGACCAGGGATATTCTTCTGTTCTTATCATATAACTAATAGTTATTAATCCAATTAGGAGATATTATCATCTTAACATGTGAGAGTGATATCATAGACATGTAATTTCTTTTTGACTCCAATTTCATGCCAAGAATTAACAAATTCTTGTTTACTAGGAACCCTTAAGAGTAAAACAGTTTCCCTTCTTCAGGGTTCCCATGTCATTCTACATACCTCCTTCTGCAAATAAATAGTGTCTTCCCCCACTGAACCTCAAACTGTCCCAAGAAAGAGACTATTTCTTATTCATCTGTTTACCCCAGAATCTAGCATTCAGGTTTAGCATCTAATCTGGTCACATTTCACATGGACATTTTCTTCCCTTCTATTCCTTTCCCTCTGAAACATTCATGGGATTGAAAAGGCAAAATGACCATTTGAGCTAAGTACCAGGAAACCACCATGCCAACAGAGATGTCCTGAATGCTTACATCTAGGGTGGGCTCTCCTGAAAGGCCCTACCCCAGAGAAAATGGAAATCAGGCCTTAAGTCCCCTCCCTCAGCTCTTCTCAGGGTCTGACTTAACTCTCCCCAGAGCACACCCAGTCTGTCCTTTTCCCAGATCTTTCAGCTTTCATCCAAGTCCTCAATAAAATTTACCTACTCACTCTTAACTACTCTGCAATAATAAACTGATAAAAATCACTTCTGCTATTGCGCTTAAGACATTAACTTTTTATTGTTTTACTCTCCCTGAGGTAAAATACTTGCATTTTAATGAACACTTCGGGGTGATGGCATTTTAGCAAAAACAAATTAAAAAACCTAATAACTTACATTTGAGGGCTCAGAGAAGACTTGGGTTAAAACCACACCACCTCACCCCACCACTTGCCTTGAATCTCATTCATTGGATAAAACTCCTTTGGCTAGGCAAAGAGTCACAGAGATCTCAGAGATATCTGGGCCTGAGGTCTAAAATCCAGATGTTGGCCCAGCGAGAAATCACAGCAATTTCTCCTGCCTGGCCTCAGTCCTTCTACACATTTCTGTTTATAGTTGAGAAAATACAATTGTATTTTCAGTGTCTTATTTGCTGTTCATCATATCTCCTCCTCCTTCTACCCTAGGTGGCAGAGATATTTATAACTATACATGGCGAAAGTAGGCAATAAAGGATATCATTTTTTCATTTACAAACGTTTTTTGAGCCTGCAAATATTAACTACCAGGTGCTTGGGTACTGAGATCAGAAAGCAGAGTCACCATCTTGGAGGAGCTTGAGGTCTAATAAGAGAACCAGACACATACACATATAGAGGATCATAGATAAGGAAACAAAGAACTCTGGGAATATTGGTGTATGGGATCTTCTATCATGGTTTCTCAGTGCTGTGGGCATAGAGAAAATACTCAGAGAGTGGAGAGTGGCTCAAAATATAAAGCCCTTTCTTTTTCCATTGATCCTCAGAGCTACAGTGAGTCACCCTTGCTGACAAGAGCATGCCCCCTCCCTGAAGAGTGCTGAGCAGAGCCCAGTAATGATGTCCATGGGCCCTAGTCACTTCTGCCTTTGTGGGCCCTACCCTTCAATAAAAACCCATTAAAATTATATTTTACAACCATATTTGTTAAAAAGATGAGAATAACTTTGACCCTAAAGCTCATTTCCTTTATTCTGATAATTAAAGAAGTTAAATCATTTCTGGGGGCTTAAAGTATCATGGGTCCCAGACAGTGCACCCAATTTGCATAATGGATACGTCAACTCTGTTGATGAGACAACAGCAACAAAATACATTGAAAAACAGTGACTAGTCCAACACCTTTATTTACAAATGAAGAAACCAGCCCAGAGAAATGAAGTGACTCATGAAATGCATGCAGCTAGTTAGCAGTAGAATATGTATTTGAATCCTGTTCTGCTAGCATCACCCTCAGGTTCTTCCCAGAATGCCTTTTCCCTTGATTGTGATTTTGGCTTCCATGCCTAACTCCACTGACCTTCATAGTAGTGAAATTCCTGATGCGATCAAACTCAAACATGATCTCGATGTAACCATTGGTGGCACTCTCATTTCTCCAGCCCACGTAGTCATAGCCCGGCCACACATGGTACTCATGGGTCTGGGTGAAATCATCCAGGCCAGACACCCCATCAGTCAACTGGCCCAGCCCTTCAGTCATACTGCTCAAACCAAAAGAGGAGAAGGAAAAAGGAGAGAGGAACTTGGCGTTAATCACATATTCACAGAAGAGTTTTTATCCAGTTTCTTCACCCCAGGTTTTGTAAGAGTTGATTATCTTGGAGGTTGAAGAATTATGAAAAATCCAATATAGTTTATAGTACTGATTTATCCTGCATCAATGGGGAACAAAGAATTCCATATAAATGAATTTTACAAGATATTTGATACTTAACTCTATGATAGCAAACCTTTTGAACACTCTTTAAAATCATTTTATATGAAAAGCTTTCTATGATCTATCGTATCCTTACCTGTTCTTATACTTAACGTAATAAGTCTTTATATAATGATTCAACATTATCAAGTGCATTTGACAAATTCATCCATTAATGAGTAAATAGATGAATGCATAGAATGAATAATATAGTAGATGGTGGCACTTGCTCATCACTAAATAAATGGTTCCAGAGCTGGTGGCAAATTTTTCTGCCACCCCTTTGACTGTATATTGTTATTGTTTGATGAATCAATTCCAGAGCAGCCAATCTTGCCTTCTACCTCACATCCCCAACAACTTAATTTGATACCAAACTAAACGGGGAAAAGGTAACCACTGCCAAATTTAAATACTAATTTAACTCTAATTACATTTGTAGAATACTAGATTCATGCAGTAAAATGCATGGATCACATGGGTATCTCAGGTACTGGATTTCATTTTCTGTTCTAGTTTGGCAGCCTTTCCACTTCTGAGTGTGAGGCTGTTGTGAATGGCTGAGTTTGCCAGAAGCCTGACTGCTTCTGTTTGAAGTTTGGAGAACATAAGTAGACCTCCTTCCTTCTTTTATGGAGGGACAGAATGAGAGCACATCATGTGGAGTTTCTCTCTCCTCAAGCTCTGGAGGCTGTCAGGAGTCTCCTAAGTGAAAAATTGGGATAGTCACCCTTAAGCAATAATCTGTGTGATCCTTGAGGTTACAGGCAAACCAATGCCATGTAAAATTTGTGAATTACCAAAAAAAGTTGTTAAAGTGATTGTGCCAAGCTTACAGATATATTTTTAAATATATTTGCTCATTGAAAAATGTTTGGCAAATTATAATATTTATCTACAGGGACTAAAGCCTGGCTCTCTCTTCCAAGGTTTTGCCTTCTTTTTCTTCTCTCCACAGATCAAAAAGGCTAGGACAACATGAGTTTACTTGACATGAATGTGTTTCCCATTGTCCCCAGAAAAATAAATCCCCATGAAAATCTTCAGAAAAGCAATACCAATTAAAAGGAATGCTAATTCAATTTCCTTTTAATCAGAATTTAATCAAGTGGGGAAGGAGTAAGGAAAGAAACTTTGCCTGTTTACTTTCTATACTTTAGGATTGTTAGAATTTCTACAAGAGTATACATTACTTTTAATTTTTAAAAATTTAAAGTAACTTTTGCTACTATGACTGTTTATTTCCTGAGAACTTGAATTAGGTAACTTTGTTATCTTCTCACTCAGCCACACCCCAACTAGATATCTCATGACCTCAATTATGAGGTGGAAGCTGATAATGTCTAACTCTCTGTGATCATTTTTTTTTTATCGTTTCTCTGGGGTCCATCCAGAAACATATTTCCAGTTATCTGCCTTATTTCTCCATCTGAATGTCCTATCAGTTTCTTACATTAATAACCCAAACTGAATCCATCATCATCCATTTCTAAACTAAATCTTTCACCTAGATTTCCCATTTCTGTCAGTTATATTTCTCTTCCATATCCACTGAGAGTTCCTGGCATATAATAAGCATATGTTTGTTGAATGGATAAATGTCATCTTCATTGTTTTAGTTACCTAGACTACCATGTTTCATATAACTCTTTTTCTCATATCCAGTGGTCCCTAAGTGAGCCTCTTCCTCATTCCCATTTTCACAGTCACCATTTTGGCCTGGGTCCTTAATTCCTTTCATCTGACTGAACTTGGAATTAGAATACATCCCCCTCTTGTCCTCTCTTTCCTTTCAAATCTAGCCTTTGAATAGCTTAATGAATCTACCTAAGGTACAGCTCCCATCATGCTCTTCTCCAGCTTTAAAAAACCTTCAGCAGCTCGTCGTGTTGGTGATGCTGGTAAAGAAGAACAACTCCTCCTCCTTGTCTCTTCTTCCTGGCCTTGGTTCCCTTTTCTCCACACCCTCTCTATAATTTATCCTTTGCAGATGTTTTAAATCATGGCCATACTGACAGTTGTGAGATGATGCTTCATTGTAATTTCAATTTGCATTTCTCTAATAATAACAAAGGTCCGTCTAGTCAAGGCTATGGTTTTTCCAGTGGTCATGTATGGATGTGAGAGTTGGACTGTGAAGAAAGCTGAGTGCCAAAAAATTGATGCTTTGGAACTGTGGTATTGGAGAAGACTCTTGAGAGTCCCTTGGACAGCAAGGAGATCGAACCAGTCCATCCTAAAGGAGATCAGTCCTGGGTGTTCATTGGAAGGACTGATGCTGAAGCTGAAACTCCAGTACTTTGGCCACCTGATGTGAAGAGTTGACTCATTGGAAAAGACCCTGATGCTGGGAGGGATTGGGGGCAGGAGGAGAAGGGGACAACAGAGGATGAGATGGCTGGATGGCGTCACCGGCTCAATGGACATGAGTTTGAGTAAACTCCGGGAGTTTGTTATGGACAGGGAGGCCTGGTGTGCTGCGATTCATGGGGTCGCAAAGAGTCGGACACGACTGAGCGACTGAACTGAACTGAACTGAATAATAAGCGACGTTGAGCACTTTTTCATGTAAGACCAGAAACCATAAAACTCTTGGAGGAAAACACAGGCAGAACATTCTTTGACATAAATCACAACAAGATCCTCTGTGACCCACCTCTTAGGGTAGTGGAAATAGAAATAAACAGATGGTATCTAATTAAACTTAAAAAGCTTTTGCACAGCAAAGGAAACCATAAACAAGATGAAGAGATGGAAAAATCTACATCCAAGATCACTGTACTCAACAGGGATCTCATTCAAAACTGATGGAGAAATAAAAAGCTTTACAGACAACCAAAAGTTAAGAGAATTCAGTATCACCAAACCAGCTTTACATCAAATGTTAATGGGACTTGTATAGTCAAGAAATAGAAGAGAAGGAAAAGATCTACAAAATCAACCCCAAACAATTAAGAAAATGGCAATAGGAACATATCTATCAATAATTACTTTAAATGTACATGGATTAAATGCTCCAACCAAAAGAAACAGACTGGCTGAATGGATACAAAAACAAGACCCATCTATATGTCTACAAGAAACCCACTTCAGACCTAAAGATATATATAGACTGAAAGTGAGAGGACGGAAAAATATACTCCATGCAAATGGTAAGCAACAGAAAGATAGAGTAGCAATCCTCATATCAGACAAAATAGACTTTATAATAAATAATATTACAAGTGATAAGGAAGGATATTATGTAATGATCAAAGGATCAATCCAAGAGGAAGACATAACAATTGTAAATATCTATGCACCCAACATAGGACCACCTCAATACATAGGACGAACACTAACAGACATAAAAGGAGAAATTGACAGTAACACAATAATAGCAGGAGCTTTAACACCCCACTCACACCAATGGACAGATCACCAAAGCAGAAAATTAATAAGGAAACACAAGTCTTAAATGATACATTAGATGAGATGGATCTCATTGATATCCTCAGGACATTCCATCCAAATGCAGAATAATACACCTTCTTCTCAACTGCACATGGAACATTCTCCAGGATAGACCACATCTTGGGTCACACATCAAACCTCAGTAAATTTAAGAAAATTGAAATCATATCAAGCATCTTCTCTGACCACAGCACTGAGACTAGATATCAATTACAAGAAAAAAAACTGTAAAAAAAAACACAAACAAATGGAGATTAAACAATACATTTCTAAATAACCAACAGGTTACTAAAGAAATCAAAAGGGAAATCAAAAATTTCTAGAAACAAATGACAAGGAAAAGATGACAACTCAAAACGTATGGGATGCAGCAAAAGCAGTTCTAAGAGGGAAGTTTATAGCAATACAATCCTACCTCAAGAAACAAGAAAAACATTGCATTAACAACCTAATTTTACACCTAAAACAACTGGAAAAATACGAACCAAAGAAAAAACAAAATTAGAAGAAAAGAAATCATAAAGATCAGAGCAGAAATAATTGAAAAAGAAATGAAAGAAACAACAGTAAAGATTAATCAAACTAAAAGCTGGTTCTTTGAGAAGATAAACAAAATTGACAAACCTTTAGCCAGGCTCATTAAGAAAAAATGAGAGAAGAATCAAATCAACAAAATTATAAATGAAAAAGGAGAGCTTACAACAGACAATGCAGAGATACAAAGGATTATAAGAGACTATTATGAACAACTATATGGCAATAAAATGGATAACCTGGAAGAAATGGACAGATTCTTAGAAAGGTTCAATCTTCGAAGACTGAACCAGGAAGAAATAGAAATTATGAACAACCCAATTACAAGCACTGAAATTGAAGCTATGATCAAAAATCTCCCTAAAAACAAAAGCCCAGGACCAGATGGCTTCAGAGGATAATTCTATCAAGAGCTAATGCCTATCCTTCTAAAACTCTTTCAAAAAACGGCAGAGGAAGGAACACTCACAAACTCAGTCTATGGGGCCACCATCACCCTGATACCAAAACCAGACAAAGACAACACAAAAAAAGAAAACGACAGGCCAATATCACTGATGAACATAGATGTAAAAATCCTCAACAAAATTTTAGCAAACAGAATTCAGCAACACATCAAAAAGCACATACACCATGATCAACTTGGATTTATTCCAGGAATGCAAGGATTCTTCAATATATGAATATCAATCAAGGTGATAACACCATGTTAACAAATTGAAAGATAAAAATCATATGACAGTCTCAATAGATGCAGAAAAAGCCTTTGTCAAAATTCAGCACCCATTTATTATTAAAACTCTTCAAAATATGGGCATAGAGGGAACCTACTTTAACATAGTAAAGGCCATATATGGTTAATTCTACAGTAAACATTCTCTATGGTGAAAAACTGAAAGTATTCCCCCTAAGATCAGGAATAAGACGAGTGTGTCCACTTTCACCACCATTATTCAACATAGTTCTGAAAATCCTAGCTACAGAAATCAGAGAAGAAAAAGAAATAAAAGCAATCCAGATTGTAAAAGAAGTAAAGCTCTCACTGTTTGCAGATGACATGATACTGTACATAGAAAACCCTAAAGACAGTATCAGAAAATAACTAGAGCTAATCAATGAACTTAGCAAAGTTGCAGGATACAAAATCAATACACAGAAATCACTTGCATTTCTATATACTAACAATGAAATCAGAAAGATAAATTAAGGAATCAATCCCATTCACCTTTGCAACAAAAAGAATAAAATATCTAGGAATAAGCTTACCTAAGGAGACAAAAGAACTGTACACAGAAAATTATAAGACACTAATGAAAGAAATCAAAGATGACATAAACAGATGGAGAGAGATTCCATGTAGAAAGAATCAATATTGTGAAAAATGACTATACTACCAAATATGACCTACAGATTCAGTGAGATCCCTATCAAATTACCAATTTACCAAATTACCAATACCATTTTTCACAGAACTAGAACAAAAAATTTCACAATTTATATGGAAACACAAAAGACCCCAAATAACCAAAGCAGTCTTGATAAAGAAGAATGGAGCTGGAGAAATCAACCTTCCTGACTTCAGATTATACTACAAAGCTACAGTCATCAAGACAGCATGGTACTGGCACAAAAACAGAAATATAAACCAATGGAACAAGATATAAAGCCTGGAAATAAACCCATGCACCTACGGGTACCTTATTTTTTGACAAAGGAGGCAAGAATATACAGTGGGGCAATGACAGTCTCTTCAATAAATAGTGCTGGGAAAACTGGACAGCTACATGTAAAAGAATGAAATTAGAACACCTCCTAACACTATACACAACGATAAACTCGAAATGGATTAAGACCTAAATGTAAGATCAGAAACTATAAAACTCTTAGAGGAAAACATAGGCAGAACACTTGATGACATAAATCAAAGCAAGATTCTCTGTGACCCACCTCCTAGAGTAACAGAAATAAAAACAAAAGGAAACAAGTGGGACCTGATTAAACTTAAAAGCTTTTGCATAGCAAAGGAAACTATAAGCAAGGTGAAAAGACAACTCTCAGGATGGGAGAAAATAATAGCAAATGAAACAACTGACAAAGGATTAATTTCCAAAATAGACAAGCAGCTCATACAACTCAATACCAGAAAAACAAACAACCCAATAAAAAAGTGGGAAAAAGACCTAAACAGACATTTCTCTAAAGAAGACATACAGATGGCTTACAAACATGAGAAGATGCTCAACGTCACTCATTATCAGAGAAATGCAAATCAAAACTACAATGAGCTATCACCTCACAGTGGTCAGAATGGCCATCATCAAAAAGTCTACAAACAATAAGTGCTGGAGAGGGTGTGGAGAAAAGGGAACACTCCTGCACTGTTGGTGGGAATGTAAATTGATACAGCCACTGTGGAAGATGGTATGGAGATTCCTTAAAAAGCTAGGAATAAAACCACCATATGACCCAGCAGTCCCACTCCTAGGTATATACCCTGAGGAAACCAAAATTGAAAAAGACACATGTATCCCATTGTTCATTGCAGCACTATTTACAATAGCTAGAATATGGAATCAACCTAGATGTCTATCAGCAGAGGAATGGATAAAGTGTGGTACACAATGGAATATTACTCAGCAATAAAAAGGAACACATTTGAGTCAGTCTTAATGAGGTGGATGAACCTAGAACCTACTATACAGAGTGAAGTAAGTCAAAAAGGCAAAGATAAATATCATATTCTAATGCATATATATGGAATATAGAAAAATGGTCCTGAAGAATTTATTTACAGGGCAGCAATGGAGAAACATACATAGAGAATAGACATATGGACATGCAGAGGAGGGAGGAGAGGGTGAGATGTATGGAAAGAGTAACATTACATTACCATATATAAAATAGGTAGCCAATGGGCATTTGCTGTGTGGCTCCGGAAACTCAAACAGGGGCTCTGCATCACCCTAGAGGGGTCGGGTGGGGAGGGAGATGGGAGGGAGGTTCAAAAGGGAGGGGGTATATGTATACCTATGGCTGATTCATGTTGAGGTTTGATAGAAAACGGAAAATTCTGTAAAGCAATTATCCTTCAATAAAAAATAAGTTATTTTAAAAAATAAAATAAATTTTTAAAAAATTAAAAAAATCAAAAGACAGTCCTCAGAATGGGAGGAAATAATTGTAAATGAAGTAACTGACAAAGGATTAATCGCCAAAATATACAAGCATCTCGGACAGCTCAGTATCAGAAAAGCAACCAAATCAAAATAATAGGCAGAACACCTAAATAGACGTTTCTCCAAAGAAGACATACAGATGGCTAATAAACTGTGAACTTCTTAAATGTATGATCAATGACTTTACTATATGTGAATCCCTACCAAATTCCTTGCATGTAGTAACAGTTGATTAGCAAAGATTTACTAAACTAAAATGAATTCAATTGATCTCTGCTTTCCTCTGTGCCTTGATTTTATGGCAGCTGGGTGTGGCTAAGTGAAATGATGTCAAGACCAACGTATGTACAGGGGGAAGAACAATGACTAAGTAGATGGAAAGGAAGTGATTCGCCACAGAAAACCTGATGAGTCATGTCTTCAGAAAGGGGTTGGGAAGCTGAAGGTCAGTAGTTTATTCTTCACACCTAAGACAATGGAAGTGCTGTAATTCCACAGTCCTCTTCCTGAGACTCACTAATCTCTCTCTCTCTCTCTCAACCACCCACAACCTCAATTATGCAGTGTGGGTTTCACTATGATTGAGACCTCTCTGCCAAGCTCAACCTGTGCAGACAAAGATCAACTTCAGAAAGAAAACTATTGATCTGGGGTAGAAGAATGGCAAGACTTGGAATGAATTGGGATGGGGAGAACATCTCTTACCCAACCCTAAATTCCTCCTTATCTGAACATACTCCTCTACCATGGCCCTCCCTTGGTTCACTTCAAGTATCCATCAGTCCTCCTGCTGTTTCCAGTTCCAGCTTCTGCTGTAGTCAGGTCGTTCTGGTCCTCATCCCTGATTCCTTTCCTCTGCTCCCTCTGCCTGCCTCCTTTTCGCCAACTACTGTCTCATCCTAGAGACTTTCCTTATCTGTTTTAGGTCTTAATAGTGTCCTTCTTTTCACAATTTCTAAAGCATTTACATGTGTGGAATTCATCCTTTCTGAACTTCTTTAGAAGTCCAGTTCATTATGCTTGTAGCTTTAGTTCTTCTGGCCCTTCGTCTCCATAAGTAGGCTATAATTTATGTCAGATCTCACGTCCCTTTTGAGGGTCAAAAAGATGACTACCTTATCATACTACAAAATTTAGCCCTTCTTGTATAATTTACTGTTTCCTTCATGATTATTTTGTCTTGTTGAAAATTCTCTGGAGAAGGAAGTGGCAATCCCCTCCAGTATTCTTGCTGGAAAATCCCATGGACAGAAGAGCCTGGCAGGTCCATCAGGTCACAAAGAGTTGGACCTGACTGAGTGACTTCACTTTCACTTTCACTTTGTCTTCCCAAACTAGGCTGTCAGTTCCTTTCAGATAAAAACTACATCCATTACATACATTGGATTATCAAAAAAGCAAGAGAGTTCCAGAAAAACATCTACTTCTGCGTTATTGGCTATGCCAAAGCCTTTGACTGTGTGGATCACAAAAAACTGTGGAAAATTCTTAAAGAGATGGGAATACCAGACCACCTGACCTGCCTCCTGAGAAATCTGTATGCAGGTCAAGAAGCAACAGTCAGAACATGGAACAACAGACTGGTTCCAAATCAGGAAAGGAGTACATCAAGGCTGTATATTGTCACCCTGCTTATTTAACTTATATGCAGAGTACATCATGAGAAATGCTGGGCTGGATGAAGCACAAACTGGAATCAAGACTGCTGGGAGAAATATCAATAACCTCAGATACGCAGATGATACCACCCTTATGGCAGAAAGCGAAGAAGAACTAAATAGTCTTTTGATGAAAGTGAAAGAGGAGAGTGAAAAAGCTGGCTTAAAACTCAAAATTCAAAAAATAAAGATCATGGCATCCAGTCCCATCACTTCATGGCAAATAGATGGGGAAACAATGGAAACAATGACAGACTTTATTTTCTTGGGCTCCAAAATGACTGCAGATGGTGACTGTAGCCATGAAATTAAAAGATGCTTACTCCTTGGAAGAAAAGCTATGATCAACCTAGACAGCATATTAAAAAGCAGAGATATTACTTTACTGACAAAGATCTGTATAGTCAAAGCTATGGTTTTTCCAGTACTCATGTATGGATGTAAGAGTTGGACCATAAAGAAAGCTGAGCACTGAAGAATTGATGCTTTTGAACTGTGGGGATGGAGAAGACTCTTGAGAGTCCCTTGTACTGCAAGGAGATCCAGCCAGTCCACCCTAAAGGAGATCAGTCCTAAATATTCATTAGAAGGACTAATGCTGAAGCTGAAATTCCAATACTTTGGCCACCTGATGCGAAGAACTGACTTATTGGAAAAGACCATGATGCTGGGAAAGATTGAAGGCAGGAGGAAAAGGGGACGACAGAGGATGAGATGGCTGGATGGCATCACCGACTCGATGGACATGAATTTGAGCAAGCTCTGAGAGTTGGTGATGGACAGGGAAGCCTGGCATGCTTCAGTCCCTGGGGTCACAAAGAGTCAGACATGACTGATTGGCTGAACTGAACTGAACTGATTTTACTGTATCTAAATTTATCGCACCATGCCTGGTATAAGTGCTAAATAAACACTGGCTAGCTGATTGATTCATTCAGTGTTGTTCCCAGGCCACGATAAAGTATTATTCTCTTCTGGTGGTCATTTTCCTAGCCTGATGATTAAAGTCTCCCAGGATTTACCTGTACCCAACAGCTCCATCATAGACAGAATCGTTGAGATAAATGATGGAGCCTCCCGGCAGAACAAACTGCTGTCCAGCTGGAGCGCTGTAAGACACCAAGCCATCTGCCAAAGGAAACACGGACGTGTCAGTGCCTTTGGGAAGGAGATGTACCTGCTGCCTAGACCAGCTATCCCAGGGAACTGTCTGAGCCTTCAAGAGTGCTACTGTGAGCAGTGTGTCCACCGAGGGTTCAATCTGGGCACACAAGGAGCCATCCTGGGGAGCACTCCCCTGTAGCAGCAGTCAGCAAAGTAACTTGGTGTGGGTACCACACCCTGGGTGGATGAATAATATTCCTTTCTTTACTCTAACCAGGATGATTAGTAATTCCACTGCAATTCTTAGTGGAAGTAAATCCTCCTTCTGATTTGATTGCCTTTATTGACCAGGGGTTGATGTCTTTAATAAAGTTTATAAGCTCTCTCTCTTTAGACACCTACCCAGCCAGACACATCCGTAAAGCTCCACCCTCATGCACACGTTCATGGAGTGATCAGTTACTGGGATAAAGCGGACAAATCTGGCCACAATTGGTGGCTCCAAATCCTTTAGGAAAATGTCATAGGGGTTACTATTTCCATCCAGCACCTGAGAAGAAGGGAGAGAAAGACTGAGGAGATGCAATGCAGTTATGCTGACTCTTCTTCATTCCCCAAGTCATTATTTCTTTGATGGAACCTCTCTTTTTAATTCAAGAAGCAGAATGTATTCATTCACAGCATTGAATATCTCTCAGCAGCCTTGATATCCCTGTCTGTGCCCCCACCCTCCTCTTCATCTTGGGTCACACATTCACAAGGGCATAGCACATCTGCGGACACATAAACAGCTGCATAGACAATCTGTGTACTTCCTCTTCTAGCCTAAGTCAAAATACGGTCCCAGACATCCCAGGGTTTGGATGTCTCTTCTTACCTGTTTCCCATGCCGGTTCCGCCAAGAGATCCAGCGAGTGCCATCTCGGCTGTAGTTGATCTTGTACATGGGGGCAAACTCAATGCCATGGCCCCCTGCATGGCGCCCCTGGGTCCCCACCAGAGTGATAAAGTGCAGGGTGTGCAAGTCGATCTGCAGAAACTCCTTCAGGTCATCAGGTTCCACTGGAATCTCAGGACACCAGGCTCCATCCCCTTCTTCCGAGTCCAGCCTTGATGGATGAGGGTTAGGGGAAGAGGAAGGAACCATGAAACCACAGTTATTTACCAGTCCCCAGCAAGCAGCTGCCAGTCCTGAAAGGAGAGAGCAGGCTGGGAATCCAGTCCAGACAGACTCTTTGGGCTCTCCCCACCAGTCTGACTGTCACCACCGTACCCGCTTGTGGCCAGTTCCCTCTCCCTGGGGCACCATGAAACCCAGAAAGACAGTCACCACCAGGGAGATGGAGACCTTCAGACAATATGTAGCCTTTACTTCCCACCCTTATTTAGAGGTCACAAGGGAGGTCCCATGCAATGAAACCCTCCCTACCCTCTATTCCTTATAACAAAGCTAGCCACTCCTTGCCTGGATATCAAGTTATAAGAGTGGGGAGGGAGGAATCATCAGATCTGCAGTGTGGGTTGTGCAATGCAGTGGAATTTCAACCAGCAGGATGAGCGTGGCAGCTCAGCAAAAAGCCATGAAAACCTATGGTGAGAGTGAGGAGTAAGGGCATGTCAGGGAAAAGTAAATAATCTGGTTTCATTTTATGACCTCCAGGATGACCAAGCAAAATTGTGAAATCATTGTAAAGCTTATTTTGGGACCCTCTTCCCCCTTTCCCTCTTCCCAGGAATGTGTCTCCTCTCACCGATGATACCTACTCACTGCCACTCCCTTCCAGCCCCACCAGACATCACTCTAATCTTTCACACTCCAAGACAGGAATCATGGAGAAGGTTTATAGGGATGATTATAGGAAGGCTTAAAATGGATGATTCCGTTTTAACAGAGATCAATACTTTACACCAAAAGAACTAGATTCCAAGAAGAAGGTTATTTCCTAACAAGTTAAATAGCTTTTGACAAGGGTGTTTATTGCTTTAAAGGACCCCTGACATTAGACCACAAGAAACCTACCATGTTTTGTTTATGGATGAGGATGGCCCTTCAGTGTAAAGTATCCTTGAGATGAGGGAAGAATTTATTGGATGCCTCAATGTCTAATTAAGTCCTTGATGTCTTCTACTGTGAGCGATGTTTCACAGATACTCACCAAAAAGAGGATCAGGTTTCCTAACTTCCAGTGTCCTACCTAATCTGCACTTTCCCATAGGTACCACTGTAGTCCACTTCCTGCAGTAGTTCATGGTGAGAGACTGGCTAAAGCAAGTGTCCCACATGTCAATAAACCAGCCTGCAATGAGTGGTGAGGCTCCAGCGTGAGGCTGCTAGACTAGCACATGTCTTCCCCCATTCCTACCAGCTCCCACCAAATATCATCCTCCTCTGTTAGCCCTTTGAGCCAGTTATTCTGTCCAACCTATGCATGCATGCTCAGTCCCTCAGAAGTGTCTGACTCTTTGCAACCCCATGAACTACAGTCTGCCAGGTGGTCCATGGAATTCTCCAGGCAAGAATACTGGAGTGGGGCGCCATTTCTTACTCCAGGGGATCTTCCTAATGCAGGGATCGAACCTGCATCTCCTGCATTGACAGGCAGATTCTTTACCACGGGGCCACCTGGGAAGCCCCAAGGGAGCCATCTGTCCAGCCCAGAACTCAGGTTTTTTTGAGGTGTCCATTCTCACCTTCCATATTTGGCAGCTGTGGACTCTGACCACTGACTGGAAGCTGTGATGTCCTCATCTGGAATGTGGCCTCCTGACATGCCCAGAGGATAGCGGCATATAGCTGAACCAAGAAGAACCAAAGAGAAAAGAGAGGAAATGCTTTTATTTTTATTTTTATTTTCAGAGACCGCTAGCTAGGATGCAGTTGATTACTGGACAGGAAAGAGGGACTAAGTCCCTCTACAACCCCAGTTTGACCACTCTGGCTCTCTCAGCCTTTTCTTCCTGGACTGGTCTCCAAGCTTATTAGCGCTCAGTTTTCCAATCATTGACCCTCAGCCAACCCTTTCTTTTGGTCCAAATTCTGACAATCCTGTGATGTGCTGATTTATCCTTTCACTTGGTAATAACTCCGTGGCCTATCCCCATTTTCTTATTAGCAGACATGCATTTCTAATCAGTTTCCCAACAGTGGTAAATCCACATCCCCATAATTACTAGGTACCTTTTATGATCCATAGCATTTTTTTCCCTTAGATAGCTGATTTCATAAAACTATGGAGCAGAGCAAAAAACTCTCCTATAAAGGTACTGAACACACAGCTTTGGCCCCATCAGCTCCATGCTTTTGCCTCTGGCTAAGAATAATAATCTCTAGAGATGGACTTCCTCCTTCAGCCAAGATAGACTAACAAAGACCAGATTTATTCTCCTGGGTAAAACAACCAAAAAACAGTATATGAATAGTATATGAAAAATTGGGTTTCAACATAATGAATATCAGACAACAAAGGGCAACAATTCCTGAGAGAAAGGAAACAAAGAATATGAGCTCCACAATTGCAAAGCTTACTTCGATGAGAGCATCCAGGCTATAGCAGAGGGAGTGAAAATGCAGGCAGAGGCTGGAGGATTTCCTGAGCTCAGAAGACAAAGAAGAGTCTGGAGAGATCAAGGGGACTAGAGGTCTCAAGACATAAATTGCAATAAAATAGAGGATCCTTAGCTAAATTTAAATTTCAGATAAACAATAAATAATTTTTTAGTATACATATGTCCCATGCAATTTAAAAAATTGGTCTGTAAGAGAAGCAAAGAAATAGTATCTATAACTTTTTAAAAAAATCAATTGAAACAGATTCATAATTAATACAGAAGTTAGAATGGGAAAAGAAGAACACCAAAATACTTATAACTGTGTTGCATAGGTTCAAAGATATAAGGAAAGCTATAGAGGTAAAGAAAAGAAGTAAATCAAATTTCCAGAGATAAAATGTGATATGTGAGCTAAAATACATTGTATGGAATTAAAAGCAAATTACATATTGGAAAGAAAATAATACACATAAAGACAACAGTAGAAACTATTCAGAATGAAACAATGAAAGAAAAGAGAAACAAGCAATAATCAAAAAGTAATCACATCAGTAAGATGTGGAGCAATTTCAAATATCTAGATATACATATAAATGGATTCTGTGAAGAAGAGGAAGGAGGAAGATTGAAAATTATTTGAATAAAAATGGTGTAAAATTGCTTTAATTTGATGAAAATTACAAACTCAAGAAACTTAATAATGTGAAGGATTAAAAAAAATGAAGAAAACTATGCTACAGCATTTCATAATCCAATTGCTTAGAACAGGTGATAAAGAGAAAAATTTAAAAACATCTAGAGGAAAAGGATACTTTATGAACAGAGGACCAAAGATAAAGATGACAGCAAATATCCCATTCAAAATGGCAATTACATGGTAAATAAGATGATTTTTAATGTTATTTATATCTCTTTAAGAGGTAACAGGCTATTTAAACAAAAATAATAACATATTGTGTTTATGACATATACAAAATTAAAATACATGACAATAACAGCATAAAGACTTAAAAAGGAAAAATAGAAGCTATCCTGCTGAAAGGTTTTTTTTATATACTCTATGTGAAGTTATATAACATTATGTGAAGGTAGACATTATTTAGTTAAAGATGTACACTATAAACCCTAAAGCAAGCACTAAAATAATATTTTTTAAAGACTTATGGCGAGTAAGTCAAGAAAAGATAAAATGAAATCATAAAAATTCAATTAAAGTTGAAAAGAAGACAGAATTAAAGGAAACAAATAGGACAAATAGAAAACAAATAGCAAGAATACAGATTTTATGCTAACCATATAAATACTCCCATTAAATAGAAATGGTCTACATATACCAATTAGAAAGCAGGAATTATCAGAGTGGATTTAAAAAGAAAAATCAAAAAAAAAATCAAAAAAGAAAAAGAAAAATCAAGTTTAAAGTACATATAACCTGTAAGAAACATATTTTAAATATAAAAACACAGATAAATTATAAGAAAATATGGGGAAAATATACCATGAAAAGTTAATCAAAGAAAGCTGAATATCAGACCCAATATATCAAGACAAGGAATAAAGATGGTATTTCACAGTGATAAAGGAGTTAGTTCTTTAAGAACACATGACAGTCCTAAACATTTATTCACCTCATAACAAAGCTTCCCAACAAATGAAGCCAAAAAACAAACTGCCAAAAAGTTATCAAATTCATAATTATGGTTGGAGATTTCAATTATTCTTCAACTAACTTCCTTCCAAAGAAAACATACAGATGGTCAACATACGGATAGTATATGAAAAGAAACTGAACATCACTAATCATCAGTGAAATGCAAATCAAAACCGCAAAGAGACAGCACCTCACATCTGCTAGAATGGCTATTATCAAAAAGGTAGGAAGTGACAAGTACTGGCGAGGATGTGGAGAAAGGAGACTGCTTATGCACTGTTGCTAGAAATGTCAATTGGTGCAGCAACTATGGAAAAAAATGCAAAGGTTCCTCAAAAAATTAAAAATACGATTATCATATAATCTAGCAATTCTACTTCTGGGCATTTATCTGAAGAAAATGAAAACCATACTCAAAACTACATGTTCACCCTTCATTTCAATTGTAGCATTCTTTACAATAGCTAAGTTATGGAACAACATAAGTGTTCTTTGATAGGTGAATGGGTAAAGAAGATGTGGGGTATGTGTGTATGTGTGTGTACATACATATATATGTATATGTACATACATACATACACAATGGAGTATACACAATAGGATGATAATCAGTCATAAGAAAAAGAATGAACTCTTGCCATTGTGACCACATGGATGGATCCTGAAAGCATTATGTTAAGTGAAATAAGTCAAACATAAATACCAAATGATTCACTTACATGTGGAATCTAAAAACCAAACAATCAAAAAAAAACAAGCTCACAGATACAGAGAACAGATTGATGGTTGCCAGAGGCAGGTGGTGGGGGATGAGAAAACTGGGTGAAAGGGATCAAAAGGTGCAAATTTCTAATTATAAAATAAACATGTCATAGGGATATAAAGCACAGCATGGGACTATAATTAATAATACTGTACTGCATACTTAAAGTCATTGAGAGTAGAACTTTAGAACTTAAAAGCTCTTATCACAAGAAAAAATATTTTTGTAACTATGCATGGTGATAGATGTCAACTTAGACTTATTGTGGTGATCATTTCTCAATATGTACAATTATAATTTCAATATATTGTATACCTGAAACTAGTATACTGCTATATGTCAATTATAACTCAATGTTGGAATATTGAAATTATTCTAATAATGATTGAATATTTTAGAATACTGAAATTTCCTGATAGAGCAACAAGTCAAGGGGGAAACAATAACAAAAGGCACCCAGATTGGAAAGGAAGAAGTAAAGCTGTCTTTAATTGGAGATAATATGATCAGTTATATTAAAAATTAGATAAGGTTTATACTAGTGGTGAAAAGTTGCAATTTAAATACCATCAAAAACTACAAAATACTTAGGAATAAACTGATGCTGAAGTTGAAGCTCCAGTATTTTGATCATCTGATGCAAACAACCAACTCATTGGATAAGTCCTTGATACTGGGAAAGATTGGGGGCAGAGGATGAGATGGCTGGATGCAATGGACATGAACTTGGGCAAACTTCGGGAGATGGTGAGGGACAGGGAGGCCTGGCGTGCTACAGTCCATGGGGTTGTAAAGGATCAGACGTGACCGGGTGACTGAACAACGACAACAAACATGACAAAAGATGTGGAAGACCCGTATACTAAAAACTACCCAACACTGCAGAAAGAAATTAAAGATCTAAAGAAGTAGAGCTACACACTACAGGGCTCATGGGTCAAAAGAGTCAATCCGTCCATTCTACCCGATCAAAGTCTCAGCAGACTCTTTAGTATAAATGAACGGACTGATTCTAAAAAGCATATGGAAAGGCAAAGATCGCAGAAAAGCTGAAAAACTGAAAAAGAAAATCAAAGAGGAAGTACTAACATCAGACTTTAAGACATTATAAAACTATAGAAATCAAGACTGTGTAATATTGGCATAAAGACAGACACGCATACCAATGAAACAGGAGAAAGTCTACAAGTAGACCCACATATCTATGCTTGGTGCGTGCTCAGTCATGTCTAACTCTTTGTGACTGTAAACCGCCAGGTTCCTCTGTCCATGGGGTTTTCCAAGCAAGAATGCTAGAGGGGGTTGCCATTTCCTCCTCCAGGGGATCTTCCCAACCCAGGAATCAAACTGGAGTCTCCTGCATCGACAGGCTGATTTTTTACCACTGAGCCGCCTAGGAAGCCCAGTTCACTCCTTTATTTCTTTTGCCCAAAAGAAATAAAAGTGTATGTTCATACAAAGACTTAGGAGTGTGCCTAACAGTTTTATTTCCAATATGTAAGATTGGGAAACGATCGCATGTCATCAACAGGTAAAGGGATAAACAAATTACAATATACCCATGCCATGAAATACTACTCGGCAGGACTGGGATTGGAATGAAGCAAGTGAGAAGCTGAGGGTGCGAAGTGTCAGGAGGCCCTCACTCCCAGGGTCACGGAAGTGGCGGTGCCTTTGCAGAGGGCAAGCGCCTGCCTCCACTCTGCACCTTAGGCCCCTCCTTTGCTTCACCCTAGTCCCATCTCCACTCCCAGTAGGAACAAAAAAGGATGCTGCATCAATACATACTCAGCACAGAAGACTTTCAAAATATCTGTGCTGAGCGAAAGCACTGAAGAAGCCAGGCAAAAAAGAGTTCATAAGGTATGCTTCCATTTATACATAATTCTAGAAAATGAAAACAAGTCGATCCACAGCGACAGAAAGCTGATCAGTGGTTTCCTAGAGAAGGAAGGAGTGGGCAGGAGGAATTACAAAGGGGCCCAAAGAAACTTCTGGCAGAAATGAATATGGTTATTATCCTGATTATGGTGATGATTTCACAGGTCTATACATATGTCAAAACAGACCAAATCATGCATTTTTAATGTGTGTAGTCAACTGTATGTCAGTTGTACATCAGTGAAGTTATTTTTCAAAAAGTAACCTCTGGAATGGGATAACACATTAAGATTTTATTTGCATATTTTCAAACCCCTTTTCAAAGCAAGTAGCCAAGCCTTCCTGTTCCTTCACCCCTTGGAAGATTTATGTTTACAGGGCAGAAATAAGAAAGAAACTTCTTGAAAACCAATGGCTTCCTAGAAAGCCTGTTCTTGTTAATAAGGGACTGTAGCACAAAGTAGAGATGGCAGGAAGACAGATGAGATTTCCCTAGGCTGGAAAGTGACAGAGGTAGGGAGATCACAAGGCTAGCAGGAGCCAACTCCTTTCCTAGAAGTTCCCTGGAGTGGCGCAAACTGTCAAAGAGAAAATGATTCCATGTGAGCATTGTGTCCAAGGTTGGCACAGAAACAGCCAAACTGCTGTCCTTGGGAACATGGCGGGCTTGGAAAATAGTGACATCCACTGTAATAATGGCAAGATAAAGGCAAGAGGCCCATCTGTGTGTCCCGCATATAGCACAGCTCCTGAATTCTTGTCTGACCCTAGGGGAAGGATGATTCTGGGCCAGCTGACTCTCCCAGAAGTAGTATAATTAAGCAAAGTCATATATAGGCAGCTTTGGCAAGAAACATGGCCATATACCCACTGAAACTCGTCCATGTTACTGTCCACTTCATTTTCCAAGTCAGATTTGAATCAAGAGATGAACATGGGGATTTAGCTTTGCCTGTTCTTATCAAATGTATAATTTCTCCTTCAGAGGTGATTGGTTCCACAGATAATCATTATTCTAGACCCTTAAATGCAAATCTTAAGTGTAAATCTGGGAGTTTCATGAATGAAGCATCAAATTCTCAAACTCTGAACTCTGTAGAATGAGAAATCGAAGGGAGGAGTAAGGATTAGGAAATTCTAATACAACATGCCAGTGAGCCAAAATTACTAATGCGTGAGGTCAACATACATTTCAAAATCACACACAGGGCATGGTCCTCTCTTCTGCTCGAGTCCATCATTCAGCAAAAGTGGTACCCTGACTCCAGGTCTGCTCCAGCCCCCTGCTTGAAACTTCTCCTACATGTTGTTGGGTGTACTAAATATTTTAAACTTTAGCACCAGTGACTTAATGGCAAGGAACGGCTCCTGGAGGTCTAGCCCACAATCCACACGCCCTGGTCCAGTCTCCCAGAATACTTGCGCGGGAGTCTGGGACACAAGTGCAGCTACTTTACTTTGCTTTCCTTTTGCCACTGTCCCTTGTGGGTATATTCCTCTCAGGCACCTCCTGGGGAGGGGGCTGAGCTGGCCAAGGCAGGGATTCCTGGCTCCTTTGGCAATCATGCATGTCACAGTGCCCTCAACTGCCATCTTGACCCCTAAAATACAATTCTTCACAGTCTACAAAGTGCTGTCCAAGTGCCTACCTCATTTCACCCTTCCAATAACCCAGTATGATAGGCAGGGCATGTACTATTATTTTCAAATTATATATGAGGACACAAACTGAAGTCCCATGACTATTAAGCAGCAGGGGTTTGACTTGGATCACATTTCTGAGTCCCAACCCAAAGTTTGTCCCAGCACACCAGATTGCCCCTCTGCTTTAGCAAAAAGAGTGACTGGAGGCAAGCTGTCTCTCCCGAGACGCAAGCTGCTCAGCAGATGCGTAAGAGAGCTGCTCTCTGGAACTCCCCTCTCCCTTCTGAAACCAAAGCTTTGTTCCCAGAGACAGTCCTACCCCCAACATCACCCCCAGCGTGAAAATCTATTTGTTGGTGTATTGCTTTCCAAATCTGTGCGGTTTTTAATTCTTATTTTTATGAATTTGCTCAATGAATTGGGGGGAGTTTTGTGGTGTTACAGTAGCAGACAGAAGAGAGAGACAGAGCACCTTTTGTCACAGAGTTTACATTCTCGGGTGGGAGAGAAGACAGCAAGTAAATAAGTGTCTAATCTGAGAGAAGATGGTAATGTCTGTGAAGAAAATCAAGTGCAGGAAGGGAATGGGTGCTCTACTGCATAAGAAGACCAGGAGGATCTCTGAGATAAGGCAACTGAACACAGAACTCGCTGAAGGAAGACAACAGGCCAGGTGGCGTCAGAGGGGGACACGCTTCATGCAAAGGGAACAGGGAACGCAAGGAAGGAGTGTTTCTGGTTGGTTGCACCTGCAGTGGAACGACTATCCTAAGTTATTACCTAGCGTCCTCCTTTGGCAGTCTAATTGTACTCAACTAAAGCACGCATTTTGGAGGGCAGATAGTCCCGCTTTCAGTAAATCTCCCCTTCCTCTGACCTCTGACGTTTCCAGCATCTCTCTTACAGCAGTTGGCACACACTGCTAGGTCACACTTGTGTCTAGTCCTACCTCCCTATAGATGGCAAGCTTTTGGAAGGAAAAAATAAAAGGACTGTATCTTGTTCATTTTGCTTTTATTTCTCAGTGCACATCTGGGGAGAGAATATTTGCTTTAAAACATTTATTGAAAACAGAAGGTAAACCTTTGAGATAGCAATAGCTCAGGAATAAAAAGAAAGCTGAGTAAAATATTCTTCCTCCAAAACTCATTCCTGGGTCTTTTCCATTTCAGCCAACTCCATCATTCCAATGACTTGAGCCAAAAATCTTGAGGCCCATCTTTGACTCCTTTCACACTTCATATCCAGTCCACCAGCTGATAGGAAATTCTGTTAGCTACTCTAAAAATATTCCCATATCCCATCTACCTTTTGCAAATACTGTGCTACCAGTCGAGGCCGATTTACTGTCCTCTATCACCACGAATAGAATAAGAATCTTCTACTTGGCCTCCCATCATCCACCCTACCCTTCCCCATGTATCTACTAAAATATAAATGAGATCATGTAAATCTTCTGTTCAAAGCTCTCCATTAACTTCCCATCTCACTGGTAATAAAATTAAAAATCTTTACACATAACCCGTCCCCTGACTGTCTGGAACTTCATCTCCACCCCACCCTTCCCATCAGCCACAGTGGTTTCCTTGCAGTTCTTCTCACACATGAGGTGCTTCTTTTTCACAGATCTGCATTTACTGTTGAAGTATTTAACTTAATAACATAATTATCTTTACAGGGTGGAGGAAAGAGAAGTGGAATACCGTATTTCCCATTTTTTTCCCCCACATGTGAACGTCCCTAAAATCTGAATGCATCTTGCAAACAAATAGTGAGTCATGGGTCATCAGTATTTTTTTTCCTTAGAGGCACAGAAAGCAATGACACATCTTAGAGTCAGCAGTTTCTTAAATTCGATGAAATATGTAATAATAACATTCATTTAGAAGCACTTATCAAGGTCAGGCAACAAGATAAGCATTTTCTTACTCATTATTTCAGGTTTCCCACTTATTACCCATTTTACTGGTAAGCATTTAAATAATTGCCCAAGACCTTTCACCGAGTAAATACTTACTCAGATTAGAATCTGGCTCTAGAGTCTGTGACCACACTAAACTATACAACCTCTGAAAAGCAAATGATTTCAGATTCATTCCTGGCTCCACCACTTAATCCATATGGGATCTGAGCAAACCCCACACCCTCTTTGGGTCTCAGTTTCCTCCTGTGGACAGCAAGGGAGTCAGAGTAGATGTTCTTTAAGGCAGTGGTTCCCCAAAGCCAGTCCATGGACCAATTGCTTTAGAATTGCTTGGTGAGGTTCTAGAATACACATTTGTGGCTCTGCCTCTGAAGCTGAGCCCAGGAACCTGCATACTTCTGAAGTTTTCCGGGTGATTCTGCTGTGCAGCCAGTCTTGGGAACCACTCTGCTCCCAGATCCCTCCCAGCCTGAGCACCAGATGATCTTCTGGGGCCATGCCGGACAGAAAGAGAAATCCATGTTCACCGTCCCACTGGGCTTTCATTCCTGGCTATCATGTATCTCTAGACACTGAGCTGTGAGTGTAATGAGAACTGCTTCCCGGAACATCTAAAGTAAACCAGAAATCGGGAAGGGGGTTCGCCTGGGGTGAATCATGATATTGTTGCAAATAACTTCCCCACCAAGGCATAGCTTATCCTGGGAACAGCAACCAAGAAGTTTCCACAGAGCTGCTGCTGCTATAGCTGCCTTCATGAAACATTTTGGTTCCATTGTATTTCCTAGGCTCAGGGACCCTTTCTATTTTATGGTCTAACTAAACTTATATGGGAATTTACCCTAGTTAACAGAGAGAGAGAAAACCTGAGATCCCACCTGAGATACTGTCTTTGGTACAAAGGAGTACCAACTCCCTTCCTCAAGGTTCTGGTCTCCTTATCTATCACTGTGTTAGAGCTGTGGTCCTCTGAGTGTGCTCCCAGGTCCAGCAGCACCAGCATCACCCAGGAACGTGTTAGAAATGCAAATTCTCAGTCCCTACCTCCATCCTACTGGATCTGCAGATGGGGCCCAGCAAAGGCGGTCCCTCAGCCCTCCTGGTGGCATTGATGCACAATCAATGTGCATCAATTTTGTTAATAAAGTTTGATAATTAGAGGAACTGGGGGAGAAGATGAGGCTCCAGTTCTTCACATAAAAAATGCTAAATGTCTCGGAGCCCCCTCCTCCTCATCCCCTCCAGTCCTTCCATCACAAAAGGGTTTAAGCCCAAACTGTGTGAAGACAGCAGAGTGGCAACAACTTTGACAAAAACTAGAAGGGTTCTCCCTGAGTCGGGGGAGAGGGGCTGCGATCTCTGAACCTCTGCCTGGAAACTGATACAAAGTTTTTGGAGAAGAAGAATTCAGGATGATAGGTGACATGTTATTTCTGCTAAGAGGCAATCAAGAAGTGAGATGTAAACGTGGCCTCTGAGAATCATCTGGTTCATCAGCAAATCCCTCAAATTTATTGGTTTGGCCAAAAAGTTTATTCAGGTTTTTCCATAAGATGGTGTGAGGAAATTAACAAGATAGCGCCAGTCAGGCTCTCCCACCCCACGTTCTGTAAACAATGACTGTGCATGGTTATGTAATGGCTGAGATCATTTATAGCACTGCACATGTGTATCACGAGGTACTCGCTTGGCCGCGGGCTACTGTGGGCAGCTCACCTGCATGCGCTTCACCATGAAAGCCCTGGCTGCCGCCACACTGGGGTTGTGTTGGAGCGACAGCGTGACTATGTTATATGAGGTTATGTTATGGTTGTGCTACAGCTGCTGAGTCAGCCAGGAGAGAGGCTGTTACAGCTGCCTTGCCAGCCAGGGGAGAATAATTGTGTCTGCAGTTCCGATGGCTCCTTGAGGCTTCTTCCAGCCTCTTAGCTCATGCCTTGCCTACCCTGGGTTCAGCGAACAGTGCAAACAGTGTGAACAGTGGGACAGACGGTACAGAAAACTCAAATGAACTTTTTTGCCAGCCCAATGAAAGTGAAGGTGACAGTCACTCAGTTGTGTCCAGCTCTTTGCAACCCCATGGGGTAGTCCATGGGATTCTCCAGGCCAGAATACTGGAGTGGGTAGCCTTTCCCTTCTCCAGGGGATCTTCCCAACCCAGGGATCCAACCCAGGTCTCCCGGCCCTGCAAAGAAATAGTGGGGAAGGGGAGAAATAGCTGAACTTAAAAAATTTGCCAGTTCAATACCTCCTGCAATTTTTTTAAGTTCAGCTATTCCTCCCCTTCCCCACTACTTCTATGCAGGGCCCAACCTCCGCCACCTCATGCCTGGAATACTATAATACCTTCTAGCTCTTCTTCCTGGCTCTCCTATTGACCCTTCTCCATACAGTAGCACAAGTGAGCTTCCTGAAGCCTGGCATTAACTGAGTCCTTAATAAATATATATAGGTAGAAAAACTAGTAAAAGAAGAATTTTGTATTATGTTGTTTATTATTGCAGAACTTAAAAACATGTTGATGTAAGTCAAGCCAATATTATAAAGCAATTAATTAAGAATAAATAAATACATAAAAATAATAAAATAAAATAAAAATTTTTTTAAAGAAAGAAAAAAAAAGGCCTAGGAAGTCAAAGAAGGATAACCCCTACTAGTGACATTTAACCTGGCAACAGATATCTGAGACTTCCTTAAAAGTCTGGGCCACTATAGGGCTTCCCTTGTGGCTCAGACAGTAAAGAATCTGCCTACAAAGTGGGAGACCTGGGTTTAATCCCTGGGTTGGGAAGATTCCCTGAAGGAAGGCATGGCAACCCACTCCAGTATTCTTGCCTGGAGAATCCCCATGGACAGAGGAGCCTGGTGGGCTACAGCTCATGGGGTCACAAAGAGTCAGACATGACTGAGCAACTAACACACACACACACACATCTTTTTGTTCATGAATTTAACAAGTTTGTTGTTCAGTTGCTCAGTCATGCCTGACTCTTTGTGACCCCATGGACTGTAGCCCACCAGGCTCCTCTGTCCATGGGATTTCCCAAGCAATACTGGAGTGCATAGCCATTCCATTCTCCAGAGGATCTCCCTGACCCAGGGATCGAACGTGGGTCTCTTGCATTGCAGGCAGACTCTTTACCATCTAACAGAGAAGCCTGACAAAACTATGGAAAACATGAAAACATGGTATGAAGATAAAAGTGATGGCAGGAAAAATTGGGACATTCGTTAAGGTAGCAACCTTCACCTGAGATTTTCCATTTTACTTGTGCTTATTTACTTCCTTACTGAAATTGTAAGCAATTTTGAAAATACTAATTATATCAGGTTTTTTCTTTTCCCCCTTACCACCTACAAACACCATGCATTTAGCAATTAAATAAGAAAGAAAGAGGTAGAGTGATGGGTAGATGGATGGAAGGATGATTTCAAGGATGGATAAATGAAGTGTGATCTTAACAACATGTTGAATTCTTCAGAGCAGGTGTTACAACTGATCTGCCCCGGAACCTCTCAAAGTGTCTGGCCATAAAAGGCACTCAGCCCATGTTTGCTGAGAAAATTACCCTGATTAGCAGCATTTCCCTGATGAGGGTCAGGATTGTCAAAGGGAGCACCATCTCATTGCCAATTCACAACAATCTCTAGAGGACAGTGCTGCAAGAGTGCTTTGTGGGCATTTGCATGAGAGGATGGGGAAACAATGGAAACAGTAAGAAACTTACTGTCTTAATAATAAAGAGACTTTATTTTGGGGGCTCCAAAATCACTGAAGATAGTGACTGCAGCCATGAAATTAAAAAACATTTGTTCCTTGGAAGAAAAGCCATGACCAACCTAGACAGCATATTAAAAAACAGAGACATTACTTTGCTGACAAAGGTCTGTCTAATCAAAGCTATGGTTTTTCCAGTAGTCGTGTATGGATGTGAGAGTTGGACTATAAAGAAAGCTGAGCGCCAAAGAGTTGATGCTTTTGAACTGTGGTGTTGGAGAAGACTCTTGAGAGTCCCTTGGACAGCAAGGAGATCAAATTAGTCAATCCTAAAGGAAATCAGTCCTAAATATTCATTGGAAGAACTGATGCAGAAGCTGAAGCTCCAATGCCTTGGCCACCTGATGTGAAGAACTGACTCATTTGAAAAGACCCTGATGCTGGGAAAGATTGAAGGCAGGAGAAGAAGGGGTTGACAGAGGATGAGATGGCTGGATGGCATCACCAACTCGATGGACATGAGTTTGGGCAGGCTCTGGGAGTTGGTGATGGACAGGGGGGCCTGGAATGCTGCAGTCCATGGGGGTCTCAAACAGTCAGACACGACTGAGTGACTGAAGTGAACTAACTGCATGAGAGGAAGAGAAGTTCTGACCAGATTATTAGTCAGTAGAAGATCCCCAACTCAAGCCAGAGTAAAACTCTGGGCTACAAGTATTACAAACCTTCTTCAGACAACAGAGCAGAGCTGTAGGTCTAGAAGCTGAGACCAAGGAATATAACATGAAGAAAGGGAGTTCAGAGATAAAAGCCATCAAAGCAGCCACGAGGCAAAGCTCCTTGATGAACTGGTATTCCCAGGGGCCTCAGAGAAAGGACACAGGAAAGTAGATGAGCTGATCTTGGATGGCCTTCCTCATCCTAGTGGGTCTTTGGAACCAGGATAAACCTTGGCCCTCAGCAACCAACGTGGCACTTCTCAGCGGGACCAGTGTGGTTTTCCCATTGAATGTACCTATTTTTGGCAAACTCCTTCTGTGGAAGGGATCCCAGCCAATAGTGAAGACTCAGAATTGCCAAGTCGGCCCAAGTCCTAAAAGTCAGGTCCCCTTACTTTCCCCCAAGCCCACTTCATTGTTGATCAAAGCCCACCCATCTCTCTCTGAGCTTCGCATTATGAAATATAAAGCAGCATGAAAAGGTAGAAAATCACAAAGGGAAGCAAGAGACCCTGAAGCAAAGAGGCATCACCTGATTTTGCCTGCTGAGTTGTCTTGGTGGTTGCCTACGCTTCCGTTACCCACCAATCTCCCGGACAGAGAAGCCAATTGACTTTTCCAGTTTCCCAGAGTGGAAAGTTACTAGCACAGGCTGCTGCATGCCCAGGCAGCAAGGCGGTTCATCCTGAGCTCTGGTGGGGCCTGGCAGGCAGGCCGAGGAGCAGCAGCTGCCACCAGGCCCCAGCTTCCAAGAATTATTTTCACACTGTGCTGCCAAAGTTGAGAGCCTGAAAGGGCCGCTTGTTTCATGATGTTTACCATCTCACTGTCAACTCCAGACCACAGGCTCTCCCCATCAATGAGTGTCCTATATGCAGCTTCCAGGAAAACACACGCATGGCACACAGGCCTGAGGCCACGGAGAGCGGACAGCTGGGCCTCTCTGGCATGGGGCAGGTAAGACTGCTGGGGGAGGGGCTCAGCTATTAGGGTCAACCAGGGGACCCAAGGCAGTTGATGACCTAAAGGAACATTTGCAATCATGAAACTTTAGAGCCAGGCCTTCAAGAAATCAATCCTTCCAATGGCTCCATGTTAAATATCAGAACCTCTGAGGCTCAGAAAGGTGAATTGACTTAGTCAAGGATGAACAGCTGATTAAGGTAATCAGGACTGAAAGTCAAATCTGATCCCTGGTTCCTCTTTCTTCAAGCCCAGGCTACCATGACCTAGTTTTTCCAGCTCCAGAGAGGACAAGGTGGTCTAATTAAAGAAGCTGTCATTTGGGCCCCTTCTCTCCAGAAACCCTGCTGAGCAGACTGCTTCAGACTTGTTCACTGTGCAAGTAAATATCTACATACTGGGATCTTGCTAGGTGCCAAGGAAACTTATTTGGGTTCCTCTAAGTACAATGAGGCTATTTTGCCAAGACCTCTTTTGCCCAAGTCGAAATTTCCCTTAAGAACAGCCCTTTAGAATTGCAGTTTTCCTAAAAGCCTAAAATACTCTCCAGAAACAATTATTGCAGAACTCTGGAAGAGGGGTCCCCAAGTTGTACTGGATTTCTGGGTACTAAGATAAGGATTGGATAAGGTATGTTAGACTTCCTGGTTAACAAAGTCAGTGAAAGCCTCCTGCGAAAATAGTGTGTCCTTTCCCGCAACAAGGAGGTAAGTTGAGACAGCTAGGTAGCTATGAGTTAGGAGTTGAGAACAAAGTTGTGGGATAGTTTAGGATCAAAAGAGGCCTATGCTTAAAATTTGATTCTGCCTGTTCCAAATTGTGGGACCTCAAGACAAGTTACTAAGCTTCTCAGAACCTCAACTTCCTAGTCTTAAAAAATCCTGCCAAGCAAGGTTGTTGCAGAGATTTAATGTATAAGGAACTTAACAATTCCTTGAAGGCAATAGGGCTCAATAAATGATATCCAGAAGGAGAGGGGATCATTTATTTTAAATATTACATTCACTCTTTCTTAAGCAATTTAGAGGTTTTATGGCCTTAGGAAGATTAATTAAGCTTTAAGCCTCTCAGTTTTATAGTAATAACAGTACTTGTTTATGAGAAAATATGAGTATATATGTCAAGTACTTGGTAATGTTTACAGCAGAGTAATGCTTAGAACAGTAACATTTAATAAAGGGTAGGTGTTATTGATTTTTTAACTATTTTTACTCTGACTCATTCTAAAAAAAATTGGAACTGGATTCCAAAACTGTACAATATACTAAGTAAATAAACAGACAAACAAATAAGTGTAGAAATGCAGATATGGGGAAAGAGAATAAGGACATTAAGGTAAGCTGGAGCTAAGGTTAATACCCAAAATATAATCAATATTACATTTGGTTCTATACACTCTGCTGGTGATGGGCCTCAAATTTGTCTCTGAGCTTCCTACTAACCAATTCAAAAAGCAAAGCATAATCAGTTAACATGAATCACAGCAACAGCAAGGTAAAAGTTAACTTTTTATTTTTGTTCCCAGGTGGGATGGAGTAGCTTATAGTAACTAACACTCCCCTTGAAGATAACTGGAAGGACTAGATAAAATCTATAAATCGTCTATTTACAGGCATCCAATTGCTGCTGACAGAGTGAGAAGAGAGGAACTGAAGATTTGGAGAAGGGGAGTGAGAAGTAGCATTCCCTCTGCAGTCACTGTAACCAGCTGCCAACTGCAAAGAGCAAAGGCAAGAGGCTGACCCTGGGCTTCACACTGGCAGAGGGTCACTAGAGGATAAAAGCTCTGAGTCTTTGAAGGAGGCCTGGGATCCTTCTAGCAGGCAGCTTTTTTCTTGTTCAGCACATTTGCCAAATGCTGGGGTTGTATAAGAGAGGCAGTGTGAAAACCTAAAGAGACACCCTCTGAAAAGCTGAGTTTTTGAATCTGATAAAGATTATAGTTCAGGACCCACCAGGAAGCGAGGCCACAGAGAAAACATGGGAGTTTTCAAAAAGCCCTGAATGACCAAGAATCCAAGTTTAAACCCTACCAATTGCCCAAAGTGAAGATAGTCTACCCTACTATGTAAAGGCAGATCCAACTGCTTTCACTGTTAGCCAGTCTGGACTTTGGGTTCACATCCTCTTAAGAAAATCAAAGACCCAAACACATTTCTAAAGAGAAGACCACCCAAGCCTCAGAGAACTGGGACAAGCCAGTTTTCTACCTATATGCAGGGCATCTTAGTGGTCATGAATGTAGAAAAATGTCTTTAACGTTACCCCAATATTTGTAAATTTCTTACTCTTGGCACTTCAAGAGAGGAATTCAGATTCATCCTCATAAGATCAATTAAGGATTAATTTTACTTATTGAAGAAACAAAAAGAGTAACCAGAGATTTATCATGTCGTTATTGCTACTATAGCTAGTAGTAACAGTAAGAGCAGTAGAAGTAGTAGCATTGTACAGTAGGAGGAGAGGCATCCATTACTATTAAGCAAGTTACACAATAAGAAGCTATAAAAAGTCCTAAATATTGGTTTAACCTACTTAGAACAAACAAACTAATATTGTAGCTTTCTCAAAGTGGTTTTAGCCTATCCCCATATCCAGGGATTCTCCTATGCCAAGATGAAGCATTTCTTAAATTAGCAATACTTATGCATACAAGATACTCTTCCTTGTTAGACCTTATATCTTGACTACAGCTTACAACACCCAAAAGATTTAAGTCTAAATCCTTCCCTTGAAATGTCAAGAGTAATACAAACTTGGGTAAATGTAAGCACACTTTTCTTTATTTATAACCACTAAAATGCTCTGCCCATAGACCAGAGGAGAGGGAACTTAGGCTTTTAGGAATAAGCACAGAGGCTACTCCACCTCTGCAAGGAATAAGGAAAAAAGCCGTCAGACAGCAGGGGCTGGACCTCATTACTGCATATTAGTAGGGGCAGTTCAGGGAACTTCAGTCTGTCATCCTTCTACTTAACACCCCCATCATTTAAAAGAATGATATTCTTATGTCTTCTTCTCAGCTTTTGAACATCGCTGTGAGCTCAGACCTCTCCTGGCATAATTTAGATGTATTTCTGTAGGAAAATACAGGCAGAAAGGGAACTTCTTGACGTCCTTTCTTTCCCGCCTTCTTTTCACTCCTCAGACACTAACTGATTGCCTCTACAAGCCAAGCACTATGATAGGTGTCCATCATGAGGACACAGGAGATCAACACCACACCAAATAAGACAATGGCGCAAGTCGTTAACATCTGTGAAGCAGGGAAAAAAGAAGTTGCATACTTTTTAGCAACTCATCACCTTCCACTTAAGCCCCTCCAAAACCCTCATTGTTTTGAATGTCTTAACTTTGCCTTACTTTACTGTGTATGTGTCCAAACCACTGAAAAATTCTCAGAGGCCTATCTTACCACATCCACGCTCTTCAGAGGCCTGTTGGCTAAGACCAAGAGCTAAGTCAACAATCACACTATTCTCCCCAGAAAATAAAAAAACAAAAAACTACACTGTCATGGATATGCTCAGCCTGGGCACAGGGCCCTGCATCCCTTGGAGTTGGAATGGCCAGAGTTCAGGGTTGTTAGAACCTCTATTCCCCAAAGGTAATGTGAGTCTCTCTGGGAGACCACAAGGGACCATAATAGTCACTAATGAACTCTTTTTCTCTTTCCTCCTCCATCATCGGCTTGAAAGAAACTGTTGTTTTATAGTTTGCATTATTTTAATTTCCTTCTCTTCCAAAAGTAATAAATCACAACCCTTGATATTTGCATATAACACTCCAAAGCCCATTGACTCCCATTATCTCATTTGGTCCCCCTATTGAAACCCTGTGAAGTGCAGAAAGCAGACTTTATTCTTCCCATTTTATAAGTGAGCAAAGTAAGGTGAAGAAATTTAGCTAAAGTCACAAAGGAGACAGTGCCAGAGCTGAAGCCAGAATCTAGATCTCTCAGTGCCATCGTCTCTTCACCATCTGTGTTTCCATCACACTCTTCCGTCAGCCCATACCCTCCATGCTGTCTGTAGTGTAACATCAGGGTCGAGAAGAACCACCAATTTAGGGAACAATCTGGAGAGAGGGCCCAGAGAAACTCATTTCTTGTTTAAGTTTTAGAATGCCCTGATTCCAGATTTGTTGAAATCTTACAGCAAAAGGAACATGCGTCCTGGGAGGAGGGACATAGCATGGCATGTTGTTGTCACTGGGTGAAGGCAAATGCTTTGACTGGAAAGCACTTGCCGTAGACCAAGGATCCCAAAGTCACGTGGTTCCTGCTTTGGGTACCAGCTTAACTTCATGTTTGCCCTATTACTCCTCAGTGACAACCATCTCCACCTCTTGTTTTTCTATTTGTGGTTATGTGTCTTTACTCCATGTTCTCCCTTTCTCTTTTTACCCAACCTGGCAAATTTCTTTTTCTCTGGATCACCCTCGGCCTTCACTGTCTCTGCCAGCATGACATAGAGACTTGATGTGATGGGTAGCACACATTCAGGGAGGCTAACTCTCCAGGAGGCAGCAGAGCACAGAGGTCAAGAACATGCTCCCTGGAGGTGGATCACGTCCCAGCTCTGCCACTTGGCTAGGTCTATAACCTTGAGTGAGTTACCTAATGTTTCTGGGCCTCAATTTCCCCTCTGTGAAACTAGAAAAACAATGCCACCTAATTCCTAAGGTGCTTCTGAAGACTAAATTTGCTGATAGAATGGTACCAGGAATATATTAAGTGCTTATTAAATATTAGCTGGTACTCTTCTCTGAAATGTGCGTCTTCTTTTTCTCCAGTTGGCATAACTAAAGTGCTTAAGGGGCAAATGAGTTTCTGATATCCCTAGAGAGAAATCTTTTTACTGGCAGGAAGGATACCAGAGGCCACCCTCGGGCTAGATTCGACACACAAACATATTGATACAAGCAAGAAAGAGCTAATCTGGGCAGCATCTAGCATTGCGCACTGAAGAGAAATTCAACCTGGGAGGTCCCTTTCCAAGGCCCTTCTCAAGCGCCACACACACACACAAACATACTCACAGCCTTAGTACCTCAGGCCGGGGTTCAGAAACCTGGTACTAGCACCACATTCTCATTAGCAGTTGAGATCCCATAAACCCTCTCAGCACATCTCTGGAGCCACGAATAATGACAACCCAGGGAAGTAAAAATGATTTTCTAGTGTGGAAATGTGTGTAGGTAAAGCAGCTGTATGAACTTTGGTGGGAGACGGGAAGTTGGGAGAAGGGGACAGTCGTGCACAAGGCAACCAGAGCATCTCCAGCACTTAGGTTTCTTTGCCAGGGCAAGCTGGTCCCGAGGGCCTTCTAACTCTAGCCTTTCTTGCCGAGCGTGCTAACAAGACCAAGCTTCCAAGAGCTCTGTGGGAACCTGTTGTCTTACCCAGTTCCTTGGATTCAGGCTGTCCCTCAAACCCAAATTTCTCTCATCCCCATAAATGTACATCAGAAGTCACAGAAAGGAAATCATAAAGCTGTCCAGTTATACATGATCATTAGGGAAAGACTGTTTCCTCAAATGGCCTCCAAAGGGGTAGGTAGTCTGATGGAAGGAACCTGGGCCTGGGAGTCGGGAGCCGATGGTCCCCGCTTTACCATTAGCTGTGTGTGTTGTCATGGACAAACAACCAAATCACTCACCCTATTTGACACCCAGTTCCTTTATCTATAAAATGAAGAAGAAGGACTTAATTATCTTTAAGATTCATTGCAGCGTGACTAGCCTAGGATTTCAAGTCCCTAGACCTTAAGAACTCACTGGATGTAGGATTGATGCTAGAAAGAATAAAACCACAGAGATGAACTGAAAGTGAATTTGGAGCTAGTAGGACGAGAACACTCTGAATCTCAGATCCTTAATGTATTTGTTCCTCCAAACATTCTAGATATCAAAGGAGGCCTCCACCACCCCAAAACTCTAAACTGTTAGCAAGTTGCCTGCTTCTTATGAGGGCAAAATCCAGGCTGGACATGGGAAGTCCCAGCATGTGCCCTGGCTCTGTACCATGGATCCTAAGTGCCTAAATTGCCTGTTGGACAGAAGGGGTGTTCTCCCTCTTCCAAGCACAAGTAGTTGTCACAGGCCAAGTCAGGAGAGTGGGGCTAACTGCCCCTGTGCTCTCCACACTCAGTAGTTATTTAGTTGGCTGGGTGAGTCCTCAGGACTAACAGACCCTCAGCGAAGTTTTCAGGATAACCAGGTTGGTTCTGCTACTTCCCCCTACCTGAAATTCCACAGGGCAGGGTTCTGGACCCCCAACGGCAATCAAAACACTGGCTTTATACATTCTGGAAGAGCCTGACCCTGGAAACTGATCAAACAAATTCAGTAGCCAGGAGTATTCATATACTTCATATGGAGTCTAGAGATGCCCCTTTCCCATGGAGGCAGACTAGGTTGGAGCATGATTTCTAGATGCAACTTCTTACTAAGGAGCATTTTAGGGTTTACATCTTCAAGATATTCATCAGCTATCTTCTATGTGCTTAGACTAAGCGACATGATTCCTCTGAAGTTCTGACTTTAGATTCCTGAGCCTGGGAAGTGGCAGGGAGTTGGGGACAAATGGTCTTTCTTGTGAAAAACAGCCATGAGAGTTCAAGGACCCTGTTTCCAAGCCCAAAGCCTATCAGTGTCTTCCAAAATGGGCAGTAAAGCTCTAACACCACTAAATTATAGTAAGTTTGGGACAAAAGGTTTCATAGCTTATCTAATCCAACTTTATTTTACTGCTGATGAAAGGATGAAAGAAGTACAAAGAGAAGTATATGACTATTGTCATGTAACTAACTTAAGACCAAGTAGAAGGCAGCCAGACTTCAACTAGTTTGTGTTGAGAGGAACACAAAGCAAGAAACGAAAGGATGGTGTTTGTCAAAGTTCAGGTCTGAGATGCACTCACTAAGCTTATTACAAAAAAGTAACAAGGTACTGGATTTACTGAACCAACTAATCACTGACATTAAAGTATCTTGATTATGTGTCGTATGGAAGAAAAGGGAATATCCCATGGAAATGGAATTTTTGCAAAGATAAGAAGGCGAGTGTTTCACAAATGTAGTCATACTGGATGAAGAAGAGGAAGTGAAAATACCCTCAGGAATTCAAATCTAGCCTGAGGCCCCTGGGACCCTCAAACACTGCAGTGGGGTGGGATATCAGTAAAATCACTTTGGAAAACTCTTCAGCAATATGTAGGAAAACAGATCATATGCAACATATAAGCTGTGCTGTGCTTACTCATCAGTCACGTCTGACTCTTTGTGACCCCGTGGACTGTATGTAGCCTTCCAGGCCCCTCTGTCCATGGGGTTCTCTAGGCAAGAACACTGGAGTAGGTAGCCTTTCCCTTCTCCAGGGGATCTTCCCAACCCAGGGATTGAACTCAGGTCTCCTGCCTTGCAGGCGGAATCTTTACCATCTGAGCCACCAGGGAAGCCCAACATATAAGCTACTTCTAGGTATATATCTAAAACACTTGAGTATTTATCTCTACCAAAAGAGATTTACAAGAAGGGTTATAAGAGCTTTATTTATATGAGCTCAAACTGGAAATGATCCAAATTACCATCCAAAGTAGACTGAATAAATAAAATATTCAAACAAAATTATACAACAATGAAAACAGAGTTGCCAACTGCATGCCACGATAGGAATATCATGAACAAAATGTTGAGTGGAAGAAGCCAGAAACAAAAGGTGATTCCACTCATGTAAAGTACAAAAACAAGTAACACCAATTTGTGTTGTTAGAAAACAATAATGACTACCCTTGGGGTGAAGGTGGGGCAAAGTGACTTGAAGAGAGGGTAAGAAGAGCTTCTGAAGTCCTGGTACAGTTCTGTTGCTTCATCTGGATACTGCTTAGATGGATGTGCTCAGTTTATAAAATTCATCATATTGACACTTACGCTATGTCTAATTTCCCATATTTATATTTGTGGCAAAAAGGACAAATGGCCCCAGCCCTTTCCTCTTTGCTGTGTTCAGACCTCCCCCATGTAATATTTTTGTGCTGTCCCACTCTGACTCTGGGCTTGGCCATGTGGCTCGCTTTGGACAATGAGATCTCAGCAAACATGACAAGCACTGGTTTGAAAAATGCTACACATTTCCCTCTCTGGTTTGCTGCTATGCAATCTCCATTAAAAGGTGTCTACACTAGCAGGGCTAGAGGAGAGCACAGCGAAGCTGCCCCAGTCGTCAGAGCCAAGGCCATCCTCGATGAGTCAGTAAACGACCAGCTGACTCCCAGATATGTGCAGAAGGGACATCCAGAAGGGACCAGAAAAATAATCCCATCAAAACCAGACTTAATCCCCAACTTTGCATGTGTTGTTAAGTGGCATCATTATGGTAATAGACAATTGGTATAACTGTATACTTCAATTTAAAGAATTGGGAGAAGGGGACTAACAAATCTATTTTTGAGCATGGCCACACCCTGTAGGAAAGAGAAGCTGCCTGAGATCCTACAAGACCAGGGTCCCCAAAGCATAACATGACAGCCAAGTAAAATATAGGCCTTAGCCAACCAAACTTAACTGGGAAACCAACTTGCAGAAGTTCTCTAAGGCATCTGAAAATGTTCTCATCTGTTTCCCAGAAGATGTAGAAGCAAAGGGTTGCTTCTTCCACCTCCCATTTTACTTTGTTTTTATTCCACCCAACTCCATGCAAGAAACACTTTAACACTATTCAGCATGTTACAGAGTATATTAGTTTCTCTTTCTGCTATGGCCCTGTTTCAGCATAGAGAAAGAAAGGGAGGAGGGACCTTTGGACCCCTCAGCCGTGCTTTTCCCAAGATGAACACTGAAGGGCTTGAGTGTTCCGCTGGTCTTCCAGCATGGGGCTGAGCCATGGCAGCGTTACCTGGGTTAACCTGAGCTTCTGCGGAACTCAAGACAGGCAGCAGCAGGAGCAGCATGGAGGGCATTCGGGGGATCAGGATCATCTCAGCAGATGGCGTTGGCACTGGAGCCTTCAGCCCACCAAAAATGCAAGGCAAGAAGAAAGAGGAGAGGAAATGAGTGAAGTGGAAACCGCCAACACAGATGAACACAATTGACATAATTATCTTTGTGTTTCTACAGCGCTTATTTCTATATTTAGAATTTTAAATCATGAACTTTGATCGTTAAATGGGACACTGAATTGTCACAAAATATAAAAATTTTCAAATTCTGGGACATTCAATAGCTAGGTAATATAAGAACTTTCAGACCCTATTAGATTAAATTCTCATGGAATTAAAATTAGCAAAACTATAGATGGGTAAAAGTTTTAACAAGATAAATACCCAAATTGTGAACAGTGATAAAGTAAAACTGACTTTTACAATATTTTCATAATTGTAATATTTATTCCACTATTAAACCAAGAAAAACATTCAATGATGTTAATGTGTTTACCTTTCAAAAGATGTAAGGTCAATATTTATCCTGATTTATTAGCTCTGGAATTGTACCTGAAGCTCAAGTTCCCCTGGAATAATCCATGTGGTTATGGATTAGAGTTGAGACATCAGTATGAACTCATATTTAGCTTAATAGAGATATAAATGGTCACATATGGAAATATTTATAGATGTTTACACACAGGTTAGTACATACCCATATATCTATCTTCTTGTTATGAGAGTGCCTAGAAGCAATGACATCCAATAGCAATGAGCAAACCTGATACCCAGATCTTCACTTCTTATACCATTCTCCAGTAAAAGGAACCAGGGTTCCTTGGAGAAACTGCTCATTTCAGGGCTGAGGCAGGAAATACGATCACCGTGGAGAATGTTGTAGTGCCCCAAGTTGAGAATATATACACACACAAGAATGATGGGGATATGGTAAAAGAACCCAAAGCCAACAGAAAGAGTCCCCATGGCCAAAGCTGGAGCAATTTATGCAACAAAATGGATAAAGTGGTATTGCATTATAACTCAAGACATAAAATAAATATTTACAAGCCCATAAATAAATGATTGAATAAACAAATGGAGGAGAATAAACAAATTTTCTCATGCAAAAGAATTCTAAATAATTTATGTAGATACTCTCTGGTCTGTTGTCTTTCTCCCAAGAACCCATCACTCCAGCATAATCATGAGAATCACATCAGACAAATCCAATTGAGGGACATTCTATGAAATTCCTAATATATAATCCTCAAAACTGTCATGGTCACCCAAGACTAGAAAGTCTGAGAAACTGACACAGCTAAGAGAAATGAAGCAGTCATGATGCCTGACTGTAACACGTGACATCCTGGATGGTATCTTGGAACAGAAAAAGGACATTTGGAGAAAACTGAGGACATTTGGAAAAAGGACATTTGGAGGAAATCTGAATGAAGTGCAGACTTTAGTTAATAATAATGTGTCAATATTGGTTCATTCACTATGACATATTTACTATACTAATGTAAGATGTTAATTATAGGGGAAACTGGGTAATGGGTAAATAGAAAATCTATGTACTCTTTGCAATGATCCCACAAATATAAAACTGTTCAAGAATAAAAACTTTATTTTAAAAAAGACAGTTTCTTCCAGGTAACACTATTAGTCAACAAACACTGGACCCACTGTTAGAAAACTGTATAATGTGAAATTATAAAGGGAGGCAAACTCCCTTTAAGCTGGAGTGATTAGAGGAGGTTTCATAAGGAAATAAGCGTCTGATCAGATTCTTAAAGGATGAATATGATTTTAATGGACAATAATGAGAACACAGTAAATAAGAGAATGACATAGCTAAGAGGAAACACGAGCTTTTTTTTGAGGAAACAGAAGCTTTCTATGATGTTTTCTAGGCAACAGAACTCTGACCCACCCCAAGTGGTTATATAGATATATACACACATACATACATACAGATAGTTCTGACTGAAGAGGATACAGCCAAAACTGATCAAACACAAAAAAACTAAAGTGGCCTCATGGTAGGGGGCAGGGGAAAGTGATCCACAGACGTGACGACCATGGTTTTACGGCATAGATGTAGATGAGATCAAATACGTCTCAGTGCCTACTCACTGCCGGCAGCCGGAACACTGCGTTTCCATGAATGAGTCCACAAACAAACATGCCCAGAAGAGAAACACACAGGCAGAGCTTGGAGACACCGGTCTTGGCTATAAGCTAGAACTAACCCATCACCGTGATTCAGGATGTCCTGCTACAAATAGCTTATTGGGGGCACTGCCTTGGGTAACTACCCTCTCTGCAGCTTTTGAAGAACAGTTCTCCAGTTCTCTTTCATGACACCTTCCTTGTGGATTATTGGCTATTACTTTCTCCCCTCCATAACCTTCCCCAGGCTTCTTCCTTCAAGGAATGTCTCCTACACCTCATTCCCCTCACACACTGAATTTGTTTCTATTAGATCCTCCATAACATTGCTATAAAATTACCCATTTAATCATTAGCTGCAAATCATTTGTTCTTGTATCCTCAAAAGAAAACATTATATGTTGTACAAAGTAGATGCTCAAAAATGGTTTTTAACTGAACTAAGCAGAACTTCAGTTCAGTTCAGTTCAGTCACTCAGTCGTGTCTGACTCTGCGACCCCATGAACTGCAGCACACCAGGCCTCCCTGTCCATCACCAACTCCCAGAGTTCACTCAGACTCATCTCCATTGAGTCGGTGATGCCATCCAGCTATCTCATCCTCTGCTGTCCCCTACTCCTCCTGCCTTCAGTCTTTCCCAGCATCAGGTCTTTTCAAATGAGTCAGCTCTTTGCATCAGGTGGCCAAAGTATTGGAGTTTCAGCTTCAGCATCAGTCCTTCCAATGAACACCCAGGACTGATCTCCTTTAGGATGGACTGGTTGGGTCTCTTTGCAGCCCAAGGGACTCTCAAGAGTCTTCTCCAACACCACAATTCAAAAGCATCAATTCTTTAGTGCTCAGCTTTCTTTATAGTCCAACTCTCACATCCATACATGACTGCTGGAAAAACCATAGCCTTGACTAGATGGACCTTTGTTGGCAAAGTAACGTCTCTGCTTTTTAATATGCTCTCTAGGTTGGTCGTAACTTTCCTTCTAAGTATAAGCGTCTTTTAATTTCATGGCTGCAGTCACCACCTGCAGTGATTTTGGAACTCCCAAAAATAAAGTCAACCACTGTTTCCACTGTCTCCCCATCTATTTGCCATGAAGTGATGGGACCAGATGCCATGATCTTAGTTTTCTGAATGCTGAGCTTTAAGCCAACTTTTTCACTCTCCTCTTTCACTTTCATCAAGAGGCTTTTTAGTTCTTCTTCACTTTCTGCCATAAGGGTGGTGTCATCTGCATATCTGAGGTTATTGATATTTCTCCCGGCAATCTTGATTCCAGCTTGTGCTTCATCCAGCCCTGCGTTTCTCATGATGTACTCTGCATACAAGTTGTTCAAAAGTATTGACTGAACTTTCTTTTGGAAAGTTTTACTTGGTTCAGGTTGTGAATCCCCAATACCAGTGATTATTTCTGCTTTGCTTGCTTAAATTAGGGTGCCCAGCAGGTAACAAACACAAAAGAACCATTAATAAGCCTAGAAGTACTATCCCATAAATACCTAACATGTGCCAAGGACTATCTCATGTAATATTTACAGTCACTCTACCAGGTTTGTTTTCATCAATAAAGTAACTGAGCAGAAAGAAGTTAAAACTGATCTGGTTACACAGTTGACAGGCATCAAAGCTCATGCAGGAAGCCAGGGTTTGCATTACTCCAAAAGCTACTTAGGTTGCTTTGTTGCATTTGTTTTGTTTTTGTCTTTGTTTGTCATCATACTACACTCTCCTTTGATCAGACCTCTGCTACTTCACCAGAGCTACACTCCTGCTCAACCTTTCTACTTAGTTACATTCAGACTTCTTTCATTTCTTTTTTTCACCTTGCCTCCTTAGGACCTCTATTTAAAAGTTTCAGTCCTCTCGGTGATTCAAATCACCACCAAATGGTTATTTCTTCAGTGAAATATTCTCTTACCCCCTTGATTGCACATGTACTGAAAGCATCATGTAATTTTTCTACATAGAAAGGATCATAGTTTATAATCATATATCCATTGCTATGGTTGTCTAATTAGTGCCTGCACCCCTATAAGCTCCTTGTTTTATTCACCATTGCATTCCCGGCACTTATCAGTGTGCTGGATAAATAGTTGCAGAATGAATTAATGATTGTCTTAAGCCACATATTCAGTTGTTGTATCTGGCTAGTCTAAATTCCATACCTTAAAAGGAAGTATCCCCAAAACTTACTATAAACAGACATCACCCTTTTCTGCCTCTTTGAATGAATCTTTCTAAAGGTTCAAAATTTAAGCAATGTGACTTGTGAATAAAACCCATAAACATACATGAAAGAATTTCAAGAAGACGGAAGGTCCTTCTCTACCCGCTTCTTTGGTTAACAGTGCAAATTCCTTTAACAAGAAATGTATTCAAACTTTAAAAATAAAAAGTTATTGGCCTTCATTCATTCAGCAACTATTTTCTGAAAGGCTATTAGGTGCTGTTCTGGGTGCTAAAACGGCAGAGAAGACTCCTGTTATCATGGTACTTATAATACACAAACTAGCAAATAAATAAATAAGAAACCTAAAGAGATATTCATGCCATGAAGACAATAAAATCCAGTAATGTGATGGAGAATGAATGAGGGTTGTTTCAGGTAAGATGATCAGGAAAGGCCTCCCTAAATATGAGATTGACAAAGAAATAGATAAATAGGACAATGAAGAGAATAGGCAATACTCATATACATATACACAAGAAAAATACATATATAAGTGGGAACTTTCCATATAAGAAAATGGGCATTTAGAATCAGTGAAAAGTTTCAGATGATTCAGTAGCCTTTTCAAAAACAAATAAAGGTATATTCATATCTCACACAAAAATAAAGAGCCCAAAACGTAAAAACAGAACTATCCAAGTATTTCCAGAAAATATTGAGAATCTGCTGTGAGCAAGAAGAAAACCTACATAAATAAGACATAGAAAGAAAAATCTACAAATAAAAAGAATGATAATGCTTTCATCAAAGTTCAAAACATCTTTGAGATAAAAGGCATCACGGACTTAACAGACAAGCAACAGGCCAAAAGAAATACTTGAAATTCTATAACAAAACAATGTGTATGCATTTTTCTGGTATAAAGAGTCTCTGCAAATCATTTTTTAAAGTGACTAGAAAAATGGGCCAAGTAAATAAAAACCATTTAAAAGAGGAAACAATATAGTACCAGTAAACATCTAAAAGGACTCAACCTCACTAGAATCAGAAAAACAAACAGCAGCAGTTGAGTACCAATTTTATCTGTCAGACTGGCAAAAATTTTAAGTGTGAAACTATGAAATTTGGCAATAGTGTGGAGAAATAGAGACCCATACTCTGCCACTGGGTTTATAAATTGGAAGATAATTTAAATCAAACCATGCAAACTATGCAAAACATAGACTCTGATCTATACATTCCATTTATTATTTATCCTAGAGAAGATCTACTTAGGTGCATAATGATGTAGCCACAAAGAAGTGCTTTGCATTTTTTTTTAATTTTTATTTTTAATTGAAGGATAATTACTTACTATGTTGTGTTGGTTTCTGTCGTACAACTGTGTGAATCAGCTATAAGTATACATATACCCTCTCCTGTGAGATCCCTCCCAATCCCCCATCTCACCCCCTTTTTATTTTATCAAGGTAAGAACAATTAATATAAGACCTACCCTTAACAAATTTTTAAGTGTATAACATATTATTGTTGGCTACATATTATTGTTGACTATATGTATAGTATTGTATCAGATCTCCAGAACTTACCTCACCTTGCATAATTGAACTGTATGCCTATTGATTAATAACTCTCCATTTACCCCTCCCCTTGAAAGTGAAAGTCTTAGCCACTCAGTCATGTCCAACTCTGTGACCCCATGGACTGTAGCCTGCCAGGCTCCTCTGTCCATGGGATTCTCCAGGCAAGAATACTGGAGTGGACAGCCATTCCCTTCTCCAGGGAATCGTCCCAACCCAGGGATCGAACTCAGCGCTCCTACATTGCAGGCAGATTCTGTACCATCTGAGCCATCAGAAAAACCCACTCCTCCCCTTAGACTCTGACAACCACCATCCCACTCTTTCATTCCATGAATTTCACTGTTTGGGACACCTAATTTAGGTGGAATCATGCACTACTTTTTCTGTGACTGATTTTTTTCCCTTCACAAAATGTCCTCAAAGTTCATTCATGCTGTTGCATATTGCAAAATCTGCTTCTATTTTTAAAGCTAAATATATTTCATTGCATGTGTAAGCCACGTTTTCTTTATCCATTTATCTGTCAGTGGACATGTAGGTTGTCTCCACATCTAGGCTACTGTGAATACAATGAACATGGGGAATGCTAGTATCTTCAAGGTCTTGATTTTAATTATTTTGGATAAATACCCAGAAGTGGAGTTACTGGGTCCTGTGGTAGTTCTATATTTAATTTTGAGGACTCTCCATACAGTCTTCCATAAATGCTGTGGCCAACTGATCTTCAAGAAGGATGCAAAGAATATATAATGTGGGAAATGAGTCTCTTAAACAAATACTGCTAAGAAAACTAGGTACTCACAAGCAAAAGAATGAAATTGGACCCTTATCTTACACCATACACAAAAATCAACTCAAAGTAGGTTAAAGAATTAAATGTAAGATCTGAAACTTTAAAACTTCTAGAAGAAAACATAGAGGGAAAGCTTCATGATAGTGGTCTTGGCAATGACAACATAGATATGATACCAAAAGCACAAGCAGAAAAAAGCAAAAATAAAGAAGTGAAACTACATTGAACCAAAAAGCACAGCAAAGGAAACAATCAACAGGATGAAAAGGCAAGCTACAGTGTAGAAGAAACTGTTTGTAAACCATATATCCAACAAGCAACTAATATACAAAATACCTAAGTAACTCATACAACTTGAGGGCAAAAAAATAAAATAAAATTCCACTAATAAAATCCCTGAAAATGGGCTAAGGAATTGAATGGACATGTCTCCAGTGAAGACATACAAATGGTCAAGAGACATATGAAAAATGCTCAACCTTGCTAGCCATCAGGAAATACAAATCAAAACCACAGTAAGAAATCAACCCCATATCTGTCAGGATGGCTATTATCAAAAATGAATAAAGGAAAGACAACTGTAGACAAGAGTGTAGAGAAACTGAAATCCTTGAACACGTGGGTACAATATTTTTTTAAGTAACAAAACTTGGAAATGTTCTACCAATAAGGGAGTGCTAGAAACTATGGCATATTCCTGCTATGAAATACTAATCAATAGTTTAAAAGTATGAGTTAGAACCATATGTCGTTACATGGTTATATGTCCATGACATGGTTTTAGGTGGATAAGCAGGATTCAAGACATATATAAAGCACACTATATATTTCTATGGATATCAAAACACACTTACAGACATATATACACATATATACATAAAAGATCTAGAAAGTTAAACACCATCGAACTAGGGCACACTCTAGTGCTAAAATAGGCTAGTACATGAGTACGGAGCAAGGAATCTTGGAAGGAAAGTGCTGAAAATAGTAATTCCCTCAGAGATCGTGGTGTTTGGCATTGGAGATTGGAAATGAAGATCAAAGGGAAACTTTAGTCTTATTTGTGATGTTTTGATTTTAACAAAATATGTCCCCTGTTAACGTCATTCACATTTGTTTCTCTGACCAAAAAAACAAAAATATTCCTTGGGGCAGTCTATCAGAACCTTCAGGGTGCTAACCAACCAACTATGCACATCCGACAGACTCAAAGTATGGGGTGACCTATCTTATGTTTTGAGAATCACTTGAGGTATTGAGAGATATTATTTATTAGTATTATATCTTGCAGATAGAGTAGAAGAAAAAACAGTTGCAAATTGCTACTTAAACCTTTCTCTCTCTCTCTCTCTCTTTTTTTTAGAACTTACAAATGAATCATCATCAAGCCTTACAACAAACCTGAAAGGAAAGATTACCACCCCCCTTCACAAAGTAGGAAAGTAAAAGCCGAAGTCACTTCACTCACAACCTAGGTAGACTTACCTGACCTGGCTGCTGGACCCCATTCATCATGCTGAATTACATGTCTGTCTCTCAAGCCAAATCACGAGTCATTTAAAGTTAGGGATCTTGCTTCCCTATATATCAAAATCCGATTAACTCTAACTTGCCTGGGTCACAAAACTAGAAAGAGACAGAAGACTCTTCCAGTTCCTCTGACTCCTTGGCCAGGGCTACTTCACCCATAGCCCAATAGTTTCCAGGAACATCAAAGACTATATAGTTCAGAGAGCATATGTTTGTGTAATGAAAACCCCACTTCCCTCTTGACAGTCAAAATTCCCCACCCTAGCCAAGCTGGATAGTTGGCTGGAACACTCCAAACTGACTCCAAAGGAGCCGTGATTCAGGACCTCCCAGATCCAGTGGTAGATGGCTGACTCTCCATCGCAGGACTGCCCACCCCAGGATTGAGACAGGCTGTGGGTCCAAGCCATCAGGAAAACGGGGAAGTAAATGGAAGGCTAGGCAGATGTGAGTGTGATGGTCATAGCCAGAAACTACCAGGAATTTTTTTTTTAAAGAAACTAGAATCAAACTTTTTACAAGTTATTTCTGTACTTGGGTGAGTTTCCAAAGGCCTCTTTCTGAAACAGTCAGGACCACATCACCGTTTAGGGCGAGTCACCAGCACATCCTGCCTGATACCATCCTGTTCTGTGGAGATTTTTTGCAGGGAGGGATCCCTCCTGGTCAGCCCTGTGTCTCTTGCAGCTTCCGGTTAAACACAGCTGAGAAAGTGTAACCCCCTTCTTTCACAACTACCGTAGAAAGTTAGACCAGGGGCTTTCCCCGGGGTCCAGCGGTTAAGACTCTGCCTTCTATGACTCCACCTTCCAAGGGAGGGCGTGTGGCTTTGACCCTTTGTTGGGAAACTGAGGTCTCACGTGCCACAGGGTGCAGCCAAATTTTTTTTAATGTTGGACCATTTCCTACCTTATGCTATCACTTATGTGTGGAATCTAAAAGAGCCAAACTCAGAGAAACAAAGTTGTAGTTATCACGGGAAGGGGGTGGGTTAGAGTGGAGAAATATTAATCAAGAGGTACAAACTTACAGTTATAAGATGAATAAGTTCTGGGGATCTAATGTACAGCATGGTGGTTGTAGCTAATAATACTATATTTTATACCAAAGTATAGATATTAAATATTCGTACCACAAAAAGGAAATTATATGCCAGAATGAAGATGTTAGTTAAAGCTATGATGATGATCATTTTGCCACATATCAATGTATCAGATCAGCAGGCTGTATGCCTTAAACTTACACAACGCTGTATGTTATTTATAGCTCAATAAAGCTGAGCCGAGAGTCAAACCACATTCCCAGGCGCAAGCTCTACTCTGGGGCTCCAATAGGACAGTGAGTGAAGATCGAGCCCTGAAGATGAGTGCTGAAGCGACCTTTGAGCTGCTGAGAGAGAAAGGGTGTACAAGAAGCTGAGGTCTGCCACACAGCTCACACACCGAGGGGTCTCAGGGTGGGAGGCTCTCTGTGCTGGTGGAGCAACAGATTCCAGGGCTACACAAGCCATATTGCAGTGTCTGTTTCCTGCTATAGCACTGATAGATGGTAGACAGACAAGAGATGATGAAGAGGTAGATAGACGATATTTATTCAGAAGATACAGATTTAATATAAAAAGAAACAGTTTCATAAGTGTTGCTATAATAGTTAGCTGCATTTATTTGGAAAAAATAGCACCATAATTTCCCCTTGGTGATAACACGGAAAGTAGGCAAAAAAGGCCACCCTTAGGATTTCCTGCCCTAAAAAAAAAATGGAAAATTTGAGTACCTCTATTTCTATTTCTCCCAAGTCCCTCTGAAGTGACTATAACTGACAGATAGTAGAGTTCTCATCCCCCCCTCCCCCGCAAATCTGATTGTTAGCAAAACTCACCTTTTTCTCTGAAGCAGAGCTAGAGGTATATCCCACTTTAAGATACGTCTGAACTTGCCAAGCTCATAAATCATGAAAAGTTTATCCACACTACACAATAATTCTTTGAACAAGCCTTCGGTGCTGAGTACCTTTGAATAACAAGTTTCCACACAGTACATTTAAAATAACATTCAGTATACAAAAATGTTCCATCTACTTACCAAAGTCATAAATCATGGAGAGAGTCTCCACATTACAAAATACTGCTTTACTTTACAAAAGGATCTGCTGCTAAGTTCCTCTGATAGAAAATCCTTCCAGTAATTCAGAATATGATTCAGTACACCTAAATCCAGTTTATACTCAACTTTCCAGGAATACAGCTTGTGTACCAAGCAGGTAACATCTGGTTTGGCAGATGGTCATTCTTCCCAGATAATCCATCCTTCCAGGTCCAAAAGCTAGAGATAATCTGAGGTGACTACCACTTGATGGAAAAATAAAAAGTCTCAGATTTCCCTGAGGGATCTTTACACTGAGCCTGTGAAAGGAGCCAGATAGGAAGTGCCTGCCCTCCTAGAAAATCAGCTATGGCCTGCGGCCAGGGCCCCTCCACCTAAACTCGGGTAGACCGTCCTGTAGGAAGGGGTGGGGGCCCTGGAAAGGCTGGAGTGGGAAGGGAAATGAGATAAAGGGACCTAGGCCAAACAGGAACCAATCTGAGGTGGACTGTGTGCACAGTTGGGCATGGTATACTTGTCCCCGTGTGTGTTGAAGAGCCTGGAGGGGAGATGAGAAGCCACATGCTCTACGGCCATAGATTTTCGTTCAGGGGGCCATTCAGGGCATTCAAGGCTTGTTTTCCTCTCTGCTGAGTCATTTTTCATTTCAGATTCAACAAATAAAAAGCGCAATCTTTGGAGTATTTCATACTCAGCAAACAAATATGCAGAAATGAGCTTAGTTTTGGCAGAGGAAGAGGCACACACACATGCACCCCCTCACTGTACCAAACGTCCTCCTGTTTTATATTGATTCCCAAGGATTTGTTGATGTCTTCCTCATTCCCAACTTTCCTCTGGGAGTCCCAGTCTCTTGCTTCTCAAAACGTAGCTGCTCAGGGCTGAGCCAAAGACCTGGGTCGGCCCAGTCTGTAAGTGTTTAAGCACACAGGATGTTCCCCAGATGACCCGAGGTGACCCCCGCTGCTCAGAGGGGGATGACGCAGCCAGCCGTGTTCCTGCCCTCGTTAGAAGAGAGCTTTGCTTTCCTCACCCTGTCACCTGTAAAATGGAGACAGCTAGAGGTCGCTGAGTGAGAGCCCTGTGCGAGGACACTCCCCCTGCCCGGGGCAGAGGGACCACAGAACGTCCACGGTGGGACAGCATCTGTCTGCCATCCTTTCCAAGGATATAATCGCAAGAGTGCCTTCATGAGATTAGGAGGAGGGAGGGAAAAGGTTGATACAAAGTGAAGGCAGGCTCTGTTAGAAGCTCAGTACCCCCGGCCTGCTGAATCCGCCGGCAGAGCCTCCAATCTCAACAAGTTCCAGCAGCCTCGGCTCCCCACCAGGGTGTTTTACTTCCACCCTGACCTCCAGGCTCCCCCACTTGAGCACCTTCCCCACCCCGCCTCCCTCACTCTCTTACCCCATCCCACCCTCTACCCAGGCTCCTCAGGCCCCTGACCCACGTCCTGGGGAGCAGAGGGCTGCCTGGAGGCAAGCTTGAGCCCAGGAAGGTTAGCAGGAGGGCTGACTGACGGTCTGTCAGAAGGTTTTAGAGGTTATGAAATAAAGATATCAGTCCTCAAAATTATGGACTCACAGCCACAAAAGCTTGAAGGTACCCGAAAACTCAACTGCATCAATCCTCTGCGGTTAAAGGTAAGGAAGGTCAATCAGCCCCCAAAGCAGAGAGGCCTCCGTGTGGGCAGCAGCTGGTCAGAGGCAGGGCCAGGCCTCTGGTCACCCAGGCTAGCATGGGTTCTCTGACGACACTGCCTCCCTTGGTCCGGCCTCCTGCTTCTCTTTCCTCAAACTCGGCACACACACCTGCTTTAGGCCCCGTCTGTCTCAGTAACTGATCTCTTTAAACCAGAGTGAAGTTATTTGGAAAATCTCTGTGATGGTTTTCAAACGTGTCCACAAATCCGTGACATGCAGTCATGTGTTCATGGAAAGCTGGCATCTTATTTCCCTCCCCTTGAATACAAGCTCAACAGGGTGCCTCGCCTCTAACAAAATTAAAACAGGAAGAGTGACGGCTGTGAAACTCCAGAGCTGGGCCCCAGAAGGTAACCCACATCCACTGGGCTCTCTCACAGACTTGCCCTGCGAATGCGCTGCCAGGCAATAAGGGAGCCCAGGCCACGTGGAGAAGCCAGGCGCAGGTCTTTTGGCGGATACCATCACCAAGGTCCCTGCTGGCAGCAGCAGAGACTCACACACTTGTGAGTGAGGAAGGCACCCACGTGACTCCAGCCCCGGCCATCAACTGTTACAATCCCAGGAGAGACCGTGGGCAAGACAGCTGAACTGAGCCCAGTCCCCAGAAACAGAAGCGATAACAACAATAACATGATTGCTGTCTGTTAAGTCACTAAGTTGTGAGGTGATTCATCACATGGCAAAAAATAACTGGAACAACCTCCTTGGGTAAGGAAGGCACAGCTTCCTGCAGACCTAAGTACTGGGTTTTGAATGCTGCCTCGTTGTTATTCGTCAGCAATCTGCCCATTGCCTCAAAGTCTAGGGGTAAAATGGAAACAATGGTGAGCAAGAGACACAGCTCTCTCATTAAACCCAGAGGTGGGCTGAAAGACCAACCATCCACATATAAAGTGCCTTTCCCTTGAGGGCTTGGTAGTGAATCTGGAAGCAGCATCTTACTCACTATATCACCCCTTCTTATTGCCCCTGGGTCCCTGCACCCCATGCTTGACCACCCCTCTCTCCAACAACTCCTTCCCAGCCACCGGGTCCAAAGCCAGACTTTCCAGGTTTGAATCCTGCACCAGTTATGTGGACCTGACCACACACTTGAACCTAGATTCTCTAGGAGTGTCGTGAGGATGGAATGAGTTATTACATAAAAAGTACTTAGAACAATGTCCAGCTCATAAATTTTCACAGATATTTGAATTTCTACTTTATTTTTACTATGTACATCTCCTTGTCTCAATAAATGTGCAAGTTACAGGCAAAAACCACTCATCACCCTCTGTGCATCAGTTCACACCTACACAGTGGGTGCTCAGACACACTCGCAGGTCGATGGGCAGGTCATAAAACAGACAATAGCGCCAGTATAAACTCCTTGCCTTTGACAAGCACACTAAACCTTGCTGGGAACATCCTAGGAGTGATGTTGTCTCTGGAGAAAGTGACTTGACCCTTTACGTACAGTCATTCACAAGTCACGGAAGACTCAGGCACTTAACTATGAACCAGCACAGCACAAACCAGCCTGGGGCTGAGGAGGGCAGGGCTGTGGCCATGCCTGGCGGGACAGTGACATGATCATGCTGCTAGATCAAGCGCTGTTCTGTTCCCCTGTGAGAGTGTACACGCCCCAACGACCTTTCAGTCCAGCCACCCAAAGCCACGAGGGCCAAGACCTGGCTCCAGCCATTCCATTTCCACCAGGGCTGCCTTATTCTTGTGGTTCATGGTCGTGCTGGCCTCTTAAGAACACATGTCTCTATCAGGCTGCTTATTAATTTGCATAGGCCCAATCAATGTGAAGTAAATTTGATCTCATCCATCCATCAGAAACCCTCCTGAGCCTCAGAAGAGATTAGGTGTGATGCCAGTGAACCCTGCTTCGGGTGCCTGCAGGAGGCCCACCAGCCAGCATCTCCCCTTTCAGCAAAGGGACCTAGGTGTCTTTCCCGTAACATATTCAGGGACTCCCGAATACAAGGGTTAACACCAGTGCTTTTGCCACAAAAAGAATGGAGATCCCTCACCTTCTCTGAGACCATCAGCTGAAGGAGGAAGCAAGAATTTCACCTCTTAGGGCTTTGCAACCATATTCTATAGTGAAAACTTCAGCCATGATACAGGTCAGGCACTTCAGCCAGATACTAATTGATCTTTGGGTTGAAGGACACGTTTTCTATAGATCTGGAAAGTATGAAATATGGATAAAAGTAGAAAATGGTGTCACAATTAAAGTTAACTGAGATGATGAACATAAAGGACTTATAGCACCGGTGCCTGGGAGATAGTAAGTTATTAGCATTTAGATAGCATTAGCATTTAGTTGTTAGTAGTAGGACTGTGAAGCTCCAATACTTTGACTACCTGATGCAAATGGCTGACTCACTGGAAAAGACCCTGATGCTGGGAAAGATTGATGGCAAAAGGAGAAGAGTGCAGCAGTGGATGAGATGGCTGGAAAGCATCACCAATTCAATGGACATGAAATTGGGCGAACTCCAGGAAAGGGTAAGGGACAGGGAGGCCTGGCGTGCTACAGTCCATGGGGTCGCAGACACACACGACTTAGCGACTGAATAACAAGTGTTACTGTGAATAGAATGGTACACGGGAACAAAAAAAAGCTCAGCAGTTGAGGTGACACATATATACTGAAAATCGGTTGTGAGCCCAGTACAGGTTGAGTCACCTGGAGGCAATACAACAAAAAAGCATCGGAAGAGTTACATGGCTGGCACATACAAACATTTGGAAAAACAAAGATAGCAGGCCGGCAAGTTCATGGCAGGTCATAGCTACAGGGATAGTGTGATAGAGAAGGAGATACACAAGTGGGCCTGGATGAATGATGGACTGTATGAAAGACCAAGAAGGAAAAATAAAAAAAAAGAATTCTGAAAAACTGCAAAGTTTGAATGGCCTGGCCAATGAAAGAGGTGAAGGCTCACTAAGACCTTCAAGGCTGAGAAAATAAAGAGAGGAGTTTAGTGCTGACCAGCTTGTTTGCCATCACGACCAAGCTCAGACACCTCATAGACCCTTTTGGGGACCTGAAGGTCTTCTATTCAAAAGTCTTAAGAAAAACAAGCGCAGCAAGGACTGGAGCGTAGTGATAAACTTAATCTGCTCACTTTGCTCTGAGTTTAGGGGTGGCCAAGCAAAGCAGAAGATGGGATATTATGCAATCCTTGTCATGGGGACATACAGACACTAAAGGTAATGTGGGCCCCACCACCTTAGACAAATATAGCCCAAGAGTCCCTGCTCAAACCCCAGAGCCCAAAAGTTTCGTTCAGCAGTTGCATCAGGACCAAATGCCTGGGACTCCTTTCCTGACTCCTTCTCTTCTCTTCAAGCAAGTCACTCCCTCCTCACCTGCAGCTCCTTGCCAAAGTAATAATGTCACTGATCATGAGAAGTCTGGCCTCTAACCCTTTGCATTTCATGCTTCCTTCGTATTGCTAGCTGGACATTCCCTTCTATGTTACTTTCCCTGGAAGCCTCTGAACCAGAAAATATAAGTGTATTTAAGGCTATGAAACATCTGCAGACTTCATCTGACTTCAGGAAGTTTCCCTGTGCGTCACCAATGCCTGGCACCTACTCCTGATGTGTAAAGAGCCTCCTCTCTCCAACCTGCCAGGCCTAATCCTCCCCACTTCCTAGCTCAGCTCCTAACCCCTGCATTGCCAAGGACAAGCGAGAGACCAAAAGCGTGCCTGATCCTGGTCTCAAAGCCTCCCCGTTCTCAGTCTCAGAAAGTTCTAATCAACTCCACCTCTCCTGCAGAAAGACGCACACCTTCCAGCTCCTTTGAAGCTGTCCGTTTTCACCAAGTAGATCCATGCTTTTGTTCAAACTCATGTTCTGAACACCTATCTGCCTTGCCCCAACCCACCTTTGGCCTCAGATGATAGCCTTGGAGATATATATAGATATGAATAGAACATTTGTTAGTAGCAATATTTCTCTGTACGCCCCTCCCCACTAGGCTGTGTGAGCTCTTGCAGGCAGGGACCTTGTCATGCCTTCTCTGAATTTTCAAAGCATAGTCTGGAGACCATCGGTGAGCATGCTAGGCAGATGAGCAGATGTCCAAAGGGGTCCTTAGGATGCAGGAGTGGCTGTTGCCCTGTCCATCTCCCTGCTGACACCTGAGCAGATGGAGTGCACCGGCTTCTCAGTTAGTCTCCCACCTCCTCTTTGGCACTTCTCCCAGGTCAAAATGGAATCTCCTCTCTTGACTCCTTTGCATCTATACCCCGTAACATAGCAGATACCGTCCCCTGACTGATACAGCTCCTAACTGGGCTCGTATATACCTGGGAAAATCTTGTCTCCTCAGTGCAACTGTGAGTTCCAAAGGGCAAGGATATTTCTTACCCCTCAGCGCTTATGAGAGCCACAGTAAATATTTCTGGAGCACATATTATACAATAGGCAATATGCTCAGTTTTACATGAATTTTCTCAGCCCTCATAACAACTCTCTGAAGTTTTTATCATTATTATCCTCACTTTGCAGAAGAGAAGACAGAAACACAGAGAACAGATAATTTGTCCAAGCTCACACAAGTGGCAAGTGCAGCAAGCATTCGATATATGGTTACCTACCGCAAGGCTGATGAGGTCTGGGGGCTGGACTCTGGCATGCCTTCCCCACCCAGTCCAGTCAAACTGTTCATCGTCACCGGGCACAAAGTTATGTTCAGCTCTCCTACACTTGCAAGATTTCTACCACACCACCACAAGTGAATCTGCCTTCAGGAGGCCATCCCCCTGGCCTCCACCTTTTCTTTAAATTGAAGTAAAGTCAATTTACAATGCTGTGTCAGTTTCTGGTGTACAACAAAGTGATTCAGTTATATTCAAAGTGATTTACACAAACACACACATGTATATATGGTTTTTCATGTTCTTTCTCATTCTGGTTTATCATAAGATATTGAATGTAGTTCCCTGTGCTATACAGGAGGATCTTGTTATTTATTTTATATATAGTAGTGCATACCTGTTAATCCCAAACTCCTAATTCGTCCCTCCCCTACCCCCTTTCCCACTGGGTAACCATAAGTTCACTTTCTATATCTTTGAGTCTGCTTCTGTTTTGTGAATAAGTTCATTTGTATCATATGTTAGATTACACATACAAGACATATCATGGTATTTGTCTTTCACTTTCTGACTTACTTTACCTAGCACGATAATCTTTGGGTCCATCCCATGCTGCTGCACATGGCATTATTTCATTTGTTTTTATGGCTGAGTGACACTCCATTGTGTAAATTTACCACATTTTCGGGATCCACTCACCTGAAGATGAACATTTAAGGTGGCTCCTATGTCTTTGGGGCTTCCCTGGCAGCTTGGATATTGTAAACAATGCTGCTATGAACACTGGGGTGCCTTTATCTCTTTTAATTTGAATTTTCTCCAGACACATGCCTAGGAGTGAGACTACGAGATCGGATGCGCCTGCCTGCAGCTTGTGCTCCCTGATTCCCACTGGCTGACCCAGAGCCTCTCAGGTGCCTGACCTCAGACCTGCACTCAGCATCACAGCAGTGAGATCTCGGGGCTCCCGTCCGCCCCTTCTCCTCACAAACACAGGCAGTCCAGTGTAGCAGAAAGGTCTGGGCAGCGACGGGTGGCTCTGTGGCTCTTGAAACTTAGACAGTTGGAAGGACCCCTTTGCTTAAGAAACATAATACAAAATTACAGATACAAAATGAAGTTCGCGGCCTCAAAAGGATCTTGAATTAATGAGGAGGGCAGAAGCAGAAGCTGTACCTACTATGGCAAATCCATCTCAGGACCCGCTTTCTAGTCCCAACCCTTCCACTACCATGCCCCAGTCTGAGCAATTCCTTTCCTTGAGCAGGCCCAGCTCCCTCCTGGTTCAAATGAGGGGGCTGGGAGGAGAAAGAGTGGGGGAGTTCTGCAGCCCCTCTCAGCCCTGGAGCTCTGAACTCTGTCAGCCAGGGTCCAAACACTTTCCCAGGCTCCCTGCAACATCACAGAACTGCCCCTGATCCGGGAGGGACGCTACTCCTCCCTCCAGCCCAAGGCATGTACTGTATTACAGTAATGAGAGCTTAGGTTGCTTTAAATATCACAAAACAAAAACAACAGCAGCCCTGGCTCATCATCATTCCCTGCCCAGACCACAGGGGAGAGCGCCGCCAGGCCGACACCAGGGCAGAGATGGACAGCAGAGCCCACACAGCCCCTTTCAGGAATCCACTGGCTCGTGTCTAGGACGAACATCACTCGTGGCAGAGGTTGTGAAGAGCCAGGCAGAGAGAGAGCCCACGAGGTCGCTCTGGGACACAGAGGCCCTTAGACGGAATGAGGCTGGAGGTCAGGGTCCTGGATCCACCACGGCTGAGCCGGTGCCAAGCCTGAGGCTTCAGGAACCGCGGTCTCTCACCTCTGGGAGAGTCAGAGAAGTCCAGCCAAAGGTCTCCGCAGAAAGGAGGCTCATCTCCCCCCAGGGCCTGGGAGGCATCCGCTGAGCAGAAGAGCAAGCATTCATCAGAAAGGAAGGAACCATGGGGACATGGAGGGGACTTGCTCCCTCGGGGCTCCGCAGAGCCCAAGGACAAATCCTCAGGGGGACCTGGCAGACCCTACAAGCTTCATTCTTAAAGTAAGAACTAACGAAACTGCTCAGCTCACCATAAAGAGGCTCTAGTTGACTCATGTTCTGTAAAATGGTCTATGACAGATCAGAGGTCCTGTCAGACCGTCGTCTGATGTTGACGTGCGTCAAACTGCAGAGCAGGACGTGCACACGGCAACCCTCCACAGACAGGGACGAGGCACACACGTGTCCTCTGCACCCCGGCCCTCCCGGCTCTCAGGCCACGTGGCTCCACGGCTCCAAGGCTGGCCCTGGTGACCAGGGAACACGGCATTTAGAACACATGGGGGCTAGGGCCAGGGAGCTGTCCTTTCTACAACATGCCGACCCCAGACCCTGAACCCTCTAACGCGTGGTGCTTCCACCAGAGAAAGACGTGAAGAGGACAGCTGCCAATGATCTGAGTTTGATAGCAAACACATGCGGGCACCTCTTTCCTGAGCCTTGGGTCCTTTTCAGGCTGAGGATATTGAGTTATTGAGAACTAACTATGTCAGTCAGACATTTTAAAAGGAAAGTGGAAAGTCTGAAGCCAAACGAAGGACTGCGCTCCTTTCCCCAGAACCCTGCTCAGCAGTGACCGCAGGAATGTGCATTGAGCACCCAATGGCAGGTGGTGTCACCAATCCATGGGGATCCCAGCCTGTCCTGTCCTAGTTCCTGAGAGAACTAGGCTTGAGGGAGACAGAGACTCTGAAGAAGGTTGGTGTTGGGTGGAGCAGAAGAAACTACTATAAAATTCATTAAACAAGGAAACCAGGATCTGGAACACCCGGTTCCTAGCACATAGCCTGGCCTACTCTTGAATTGACACTCCAGTGCAAAGATAGCACTGATCCTTGATCTCTGCTGAATCCCCAACATCTAACATACTGCCTGATGTGGAGCAGGTGCTCAAGGAATCTGTTGAATTAATGTATAGTAGTCTGCCTGCAATGCAGAAGACCCGGGTTCAATCCCTGGGTTGGGAAGATCCCCTGGAGAAGGAAATGGCAACTCCAGTATTCTCCCTGGAGAGTCCCATGGACAGAGGAGCCTGGTGGGCTACAGTCCATGGGGTCACAAAGAGTCAGACAGGATGGAGCACACGAACACACGAGGCGCCCAATAAAGATGGCTGCATGCCGAAAAAGACTCTTCAGAGTCCTGTGGACAGAAAGGAGATCAAACCAGTCCATCCTAAAGGAAATCAACCCTGAATATTCACTGGAAAGACTAATGGTGAAGCTGAAGCTCCAATACTTTGGCCACCTGATGTGAAGAGCCGACTCATTGGAAAAGACCTTGATGCTGGGAATGATTGAGGGCTGGAGCAGAAGGGGATGACAGAGGATAAGGTGGTTGGATGGCATCACCAACTCAGTGGACATGAGTTTGAGCAAACTCCAGGAGATGGTGACAGACAGGGAAGCCAGGCATGCTGTAGTTCTGCTGCTGCTGCTGCCAAGTCGCTTCAGTTGTGTCCGACTCTGTTCGACCCCATAGTCGGTAGCCCACCAGGCTCCGCCGTCCCTGGGATCCTCCAGGCAACAACACTAGAGTGGGTTGCCATTTCCTTCTCCAATGCATGAAAGTGAAAAGTGAAAGTGAAGTCACTCTGTCGTGTCTGACTCTTCACGACCCCATGGACTGCAGCCCACCAGGCTCCTCCATCCATGGGATTTTCCAGGCAAGAGTACTGGAGTGGGCTGCCATTGCCTTCTCCATACTGTAGTTCATGGGGTCACAAATAGTGGGACATGACTTAGCAACTGAACAACAACAAATGTGCCTGATAAACTCTTGTTCCCTTTTTTACATTCTTAATCTCCTCTGTCTCAGGAACTTAAGCTGACTGTGGGTTTGTGAACTGTTTGCCACTTGTGGCTGGAACTCAATGAACGGTACTGTTTTGGAGCACACCTGTGTCTCACTTATACTTACCACCCTTCCACCAAAATAGCAAGCCTTCCATTACCTTCCCTTCTCTGAACTCCTCATTGATTACATTCTCCCTTGGATTGGAAGTTAATTTTTTTTCATATGATGCAGTCTTTTCTCTATTTTTATCCCATTTATACAGTGCCAAGTATATTCATCCCATTATAAACTCATTGAGATTGGACTGAGTTCTACGTCCTTTGTAGGCACCATGACACCCAGCAAGATGCTTTATCTATCTCTGAACAAACCTCACAGTGTCTTTCTCCCAAGATCTGACCTCCATAGTTATACTGAATTCCTTATTACTCAATACGGTCTTTTCTCTTTAAACATCTTTCCAACTTTCAAAAAGAAAAAAAAAAACTTGAAATATTCATTAACCAGCTTTTATTGAGAACTATACCAGGCACAGTGCTAAGTGGTAAAAGAGAAAAAATGAACACACACATTAGAGATCAGAAATGCCACAGTTTAGGCCTCCTTCTCTCCTAAAGCCGAGTTACCTAGCTAAGTGGTCTAGTGGAAACAGTATCTGACCAGCTGCTCAATTAATGGTGTAACCTTGGATGAACTAAATATTCCCCCTGACATACTACTAATCTGAAAAATAAAGGAAAGGAACACCAAGGACATGCCCTCTCTCATTTTTTGTTCCTTCTTGACAATAAGCAGTACCAAATTTATGTGGTTATATTCTATGGTAAAGAGCAAAAGTTCTGTAGTATTGAGAGAAGAATGAGAGCTATAAGGTTGAAATCATTTGCAGGTAAAATTTAAACTACCATTGGCAGTAACTCTCCTTAAGCCCACATCAACAAACTGCATACTTAGAGACTTTATTGGTGATACACACCCAACGAATCATCTATACTCAGAGTCACACGTGTGAGTCTAGTTGGGTTGACAGCATCCAGGCAAAATGAAAGTGATGGACAGGGAAGCCTGGCATGCTGCGGTCCATGGGGTCACAAAGAGTCAGACACGACTGAGCAGCTGAACTGAACTGATAAAGACTTTATGTTGCTCTTGGTCATTTTGCACTCATTGGTTCTATGGGCTGCAACTATAATTTGATTTCGAGGCAGGAGGAAAAAGAAAAGGACCTAAAGAGTGTCTCTTTTTTTTTCCAGATGATGGAAGAATTTAAACTTTTTCAAAGGAGAATGGAAGAAATAATCCAAGAAGGAAGACAGAGTGACAATAATTGTAAAGGAGTAAAGATAAGGAAAATGGCTCAGTACTTGATGTACAAGGATGCTGGGAAGAAAAGTAAGATATAGAGGAGCAAGAAAAGAACTCAGAATTGTACAACTGGAACTTACAAGAAGAAGGAGACTTTCCTCAGAGAAGGCGTTATCGGACTTTGTGGAATTCCAAGGAAGAAGAACCTCCAGGATCTACAGGTTCAAGAAGTTTAATATTCAACAAGTGGGAAGGGAGGAGAGGATATTTCTCTACAAAGCAAAAAAGAGCATTCACTGCAAGAGACTTTGGAATATTTCAACTGGAAAAAAGAAGACTCCACTGGGAGTTGATGGTCTTCATAGTTATGAAACACTGTCCTGAAGTAGAAGGATCCAGACCATGCAACAGACCTGTAAAGTCATAGCTAAGGAAGTTTCAGAGAGGAAGATTTCGACCAAAACTAAAGGGGAACATCCTAAAAATTAGAATCACCCAAAATTGGTATGTGTTTATTTGTGAGGCTATGGGCTCCTCGTTACTGGAAGTGCTTATTCAAGTGCTGCTGCTGCTGCTAAGTCCTTCAGTCATGTCCGACTCTGTGTGACCCCACGGACAGCAGCCCACCAGGCTCCTCCATTCACGGGGTTCTCCAGGCAAGAATACTGGAGTGGGTTGCCATTTCCTTCTCCAGCTTATTCAGGTAGAGGCTGAATAATCACTTTATTTAGGAGACTGTAGGAAAGAGTCCTTTTCTATGCAGGTGATTAGGCTAGCAAACTTCTAAAAGTTCCCTTCCAACTTTAAGAGTCTGTATGTCTGTTCATCAGAGTGCAGAAACAAGATAACCTAACACAAGGACTTCCCTGGTGGTCCAGTAGCTAAGACTCCCAGTACAGGGGGCCCAGAGACTTGTCAGAGAGCTAGATCCCACATGCCTCAACTAAGAGCTCACATGCTGCAGCTAAAAAATCCCACATGCTGTAACTAAAGATTCCCCATGTCCCCATGAAGATCGAAGATCCTGCATTCTACAACTAAGACTCAGAGCAGCCAAATAAATAAGTAAATATTAAAGTAAAAAGACAACCCGATACCAGCCTGATACAGAGGACAGAGAGAATTGAAAGAATGACTTGTTTATGTTGATACAGATTAAAAGACTCGTGTTATGATAACTTCTGGCCCGAGAATCATACGGCCTGTAGTTGTAGTCATACAGACTGTCCGACGTGTTGACATCACACACATGCACACTTCAGAGCTGATCATTGTCCTCTTTCCTTTTATGCACACACCATATGGCCCAGATTCTGTGGCATAAGTGGCATTATCAGGACTCGACTCCACTACAGTCAGATTGTTTACAGTAACTTTGAGCTTCAGTCAGAAGTGGGCAAAATTGACCACTCTTCCACGAACATACAGTCAACCTATTTAATGCCGCTTGACAGCTGTAAAGAATAATTAGATTTATTGTAGTTGGTCATAAAATCCTAGCCACTTATCATTTTAATCTATAAATATACATTGGTAAATTACCAGTTTCTCAGTTCCCCCTCTCATGTCCTGACCTCCCCAAATCTTGAATTATTTATCTGAATTATTCTATCATTGACATAGAAGACAATACTGCTCATATCCATAGTGTTAGGAAACTAAAATTGGGTTTTCACCTCCATAAAACCGATGGCATTTGTAGAAATAATGAGTAATTCTTAGAGAAAGGAAATAAAAATAAACTTAAGAGAAGCTGAACACATTGAAGATATTCCACATTTGGCTTTTATTTTCTCACGCTCTGAATGAATCAGATATGAAATAGAGAAAGGCATCCTGTGTCCAGCCACCAGCCTGACAGTTTGTAGGAACAAGATCACACAACCACATTCAGCTTCCAACTATTCTCCAACAACACTCCATACTCTTGAAGGCCAATGTCCATAAAAATAAACAATCCCAAGTTAGAGCAACTATGACAGTCAGGTTTTCATAGAAATTGAATTTTCAATGCAGGACAGAGCAAACACTATTTTTTAAACAACTAACATTAGGGAAGTGTCCAAAATTAATGCAGACTCAAAATGATGGGATGTAAAGAACGCAACCAGAACCAACATAGATCTTATTAAAGCAATCATTAAATCACTATGGCCTAGGAAGGCCAGCATTTAGAATTATTAGATGTTTCAATTCAGCTCAGCAAACAGCTTTTGAGGTGGCACTGGGAAACCTCCTTGCCCTCGGCTCATGTCCCAGGCTTCACAAGACACTGATATAAGTTAGCAGTCTTTGCTGGTCCTCTCCTGCATTCCTTGCCAAGGGAGCATCCTGTTGCAGATAATTCTGGTTAAAAAAGGATATGGAGAGTCTCAGAAAGTACCCTCACAACACCCCCCCACCAAAACCCCAAAGGATTATAGTTTAAAAGCTCCTTGCCCTGTGAATCAGAGCAATTTCAGGCTTGAGAAAACCAACTAATCACTCTTCTTTTTCCTCTGAAAGCCCAAGACAGGCCTTTAGGAAGAAAGCACATTCTTAAGAGGCCATGACTTGCGGGAGAAGCCCTCCAAAGCTGGCAAAGAGGACAATTAGGGGGGAACTCACTGAACAAGCTCCTCAGACTTCCTAGGCTCCTCAGACTCCCTTGAAGTTCAAGAGGAGAGATGAGCGTTGCAAGGTGCCTGTGAGTCTCCCAGTGGTCAGTTTCTGCGGGTGGGCACATTCCTTCCCATGACCCTTCCAGGCCTGAAGATGCATAATCTGTGCCCACACAGCAGGAGGCAGGGGAGAGTCCAGAGTAGGAAAACCTGACCCCTACCATAGGGCTGGACCTCAACCCAGCTTGAGAGAGGTACTAGTCTTCCTCCTCCCCTGAAGAATAATCACCATGGCACATCCAGAATGAAAGTAAAGGAGATGGAAAGGTAAATTAAAACATCCTCAGGGACTTCTCTGGTAGTCCAGTGGCTAAGATTCCATGCTCCCAATGCAGGAGGCCCAGGTTCGATTGTTGGTTAGGAAACTAGATCCCACACGGCACCATGAAGAGTTCACAAGCCACAACTAAAGGTCTTGCATGCCACAACAAAGCCTGAAGATCCCACATGACACAAGTAAGACCCAGCGCAGTCAAATAAGTAAACATTTTTTAAAAAATAAAACATCCTCATACCAGGTAAGCCTAAAGGGGCAGAGGGATCAGACACCTTCAATGAGTCACAGACAGTACCTCCCCTGATTTTTTAAATTTTTAAATTCTAATATAGGTAATTTACAATATTGTGTTACTTTCCAATGTACAACAAAGTGGTTCAGTAGTGTATATATTTTTACAGTTTATTTTCCTTTATAGGTTATTAAGTGAAATCGCTCAGTCATGTCCGACTCTTTGTGACCCCATGGACTGTAGCCTACCAGGCTCCTCCGTCCATGGAATTTTCTAGGCAAGAGTACTGGAGTGGGTTGCCATTTCCTTCTCCAGGAGATCTTCCCGTCCCAGGGATTGAACCTGGGTCTCCCACATTGTAGGCAGACGCTCTTACCATCTGAGCCAGCAGGGAAGTCATTAGGAGATATTAAACATAGTTCCCTATGCTTTGAACAGCCTCAGGTGTGCACACGGCAAGGGGTCAATTCCCAATGGTAAGCAGAGCATGCACCTGGAAGCTTCTTCGACCTGAACCCCTGGATGGCTCTGCCTAGACACAGTATCCCACCAAGCTCTGCCATTTGTCGGATCTCACTGCCTTCTCAGTTTTCCTCTCAATCAGCCATCCGGGTGTTTGGTTTCCTTTAACAAATTCTTCTAAGAAGACAGTTCTAAGGCACATAGATGATAAGACAAATGACAGACATCAGCCGTCAATAAATTCCTACATTCTGTTCTCAGAGAGGATTTGTTTAATTGGCACTTGCTAACTTTCTGATCAGTAAGTCTAGATTCTCAGAGTTAGGCATGGATAACCTTAGACTGTCTAATTGGCTTCCCCAGGGGCTCAGCAGTAAAGAATCTGCCTACAATCCAGGAGACTCGGGAGACCTGGGCTCAGTCCCTGGGTCGGGAAGATCTCCAGGAGGAGAAAATGGCAACCCACTCCAGTACTCCTGCTGGGACAATCCCATAGGCAGAGCAGCCTGGTGGGCTCCAGGCCACGGGGTCACAAAGAGTCAGACACGACTGAGCGACCAAGCACTCAGTCCCTCAGACCGTCTAATGCTATATTGCTTTTTCACCAATCATAACAAGCAGGATAGCTCCATGGGTGAGCGGCGAGACCCGCAAGCAGATCTCCTATCTTTAAATCTCAGCTCTGATTTCTACGAGCCGTGTGATTTTAAGCAAGTGATGGAATGATTCTGCCTCAGTTTCTTCCTCCAAAACATGGGATACCAATAGCAGAATGGCCTAAAAAGACTGCTGGATTCTAATAGAACAATGCTCAGCTTCAAATCTTAGCTATTATTATTATTACAACTGGAGCTGTTTAAATGACTGGAGCTTGTCTCATTTCATAGTAAATATATTATGACTATCCCTAGTACATGGCTAGGGCTCATGCATATAATAATAAATAATCATGACATTACAACCCCTTGGCAGCAAAAGCAAACATAAAAAAGCAAACAAAAGGCTGTACCTCCTTTGCCGTAACAAGAAGCAGTCCTGGTTAGCATGCAAAGTTGTCAGATTCAGTCTTTCCCTGGAACATATTTCTGCAAATGTGTCTAATGCTACATTAGTTATAAAGTTACTGGAATACATCAACTTGCAGCAAACAACTAGGAGAGTCTCTGCAGTTTCAATTTCTTCTTATCAGGAGAGATCTCATCACCTTGGTTCTCCAACCTCCCTAGGAGACCACTTAGGCTCTGATAGCCAAGCTGCTTTGTGCACACCTGGAAGACAGTCCTTGGTTCTTCTTAAAAACAGTCTCTAATTTCATCGCCTCCAGGAAACACATTCTAACCAATGATCCTAATCCATGAATTCTATGAAGTTCCCTGAACAAATTAGCAGAGAGAGTTGCTTATCAACGTGTTATCTCTTCTCTTCTGTGCTTTCCCCCAAAGATGACTCTCAGACTCCAGATGCATGAATCCCCACCAATCTCGCCCCAACCTCCCCCACCCCTGCCAGGGCTGATGGGGAATTCAGCAAAAGGAGGAGCGGAGATGAGAGGAGAAGGCTCTGGGTGGGGCTCTTATGGAAACCTCAGCAGGGATGTGGAGAATCTAGGGAGCTAAGTACAGGGATGCAAGGTCCAGAAATCCGGAAGCGAATTCTGGAGCCTGAAACAGAGGATTAGCCCAGTTAAATAAGTAGGGGCTTTCCATGTCAGAGGAAACGAGTGCTGGGTGGAGGGCAGAGTAGAGAAGAAGGCTGTGAAGCACATGGCCTGCCTCTGATTTCAGCCGGAAGCGCTGGGCAAGCTGCAAGGGTGTGGGTGGGGAGGAGAGGGAAAGGGCCTCTCTTAACAAGGCGGTGGTTTGGGCCCCAACCAGGAGGGTGTAGCTGTCAGTTTCATTCTGGGCGGGGGATGGGTGAGGGCTTGTCCAGCAATCGCCCCCATCAAATGTGCGTCCAATCAGTGTCATTTTTCAAACCCTCATCCTGCTTTGGCCAAGGAGGCAGGAATGAAAGCCAGGGGCTCAGGCTGAAACTGGAGGGAGCCTGGAGCTCTCTGGCAGGCTCTGGCCCTGGAGCTCGGGAAATATGACACCTAGGGAGAGAAACTGCAGGAAGAGAGTCACAGCCAAACAAACACACCCGCAGCCAGAGCGCTGAGCCCGGAGCCCGGAGGCCAGACAGGGGGCCTCTGGCCTTTCAGGGAAAGATGGCCAGCAGCTCTCCTCCTTCCTCTCCAGGATCAATATTTCCTCAAAGAGGAGGGACTCTTTGTGCTCACAAAGTATACTCACCTGCCCCGCCCACAATTTAGAGAACTTCTTTTATGAATCCTTGCTTGGTGAAGCTTTTCCAGTGCTATTTGGTGAAAAAGATGGTGCTTCAGAGTCTTTTGTAGCTTACATGCCCACATTTGCATGGAGTTTGCTATCACTTCCCTCCTGCCCCTTCACCAGTACTAGAGCATAATGGGTGGACTATGCCACGGATAATCCACAGGGATAGATAACCTAAAGCAAGATGCATTTAGCTGTAGAATAAGTTAGCTGGTTTGCTTTTTGATATGGGAGGCAACAAAGCCTAGTGATTAGGACCCCTGCACATTTCAAGTCAGAGAGAATGGGTTTATAACTCAACATGACCACTGACCTGCTGTGTAATCTAGGGCAAACCACTCAACCTCTCTGAGCCTTACGTTCTCATCTAGAAGATGAGGATATAGCTTGATTCCACACAAGTGTTATTAGAATTAAATAAGATTGTCTACCTAAAGAAGTTATACTGCTTGGCATACAGCAAATGCTCCAGGCGGCACTAGTGGTAAAGAGCTCGCCTGCCAAGGCAGGGGACATAAGAGACTCGGTTGAATCCCTGCGTTGGGAAGATCCCCTGGAGAAGGAAATGGCAACCCACTCTTGCCTGGAGAGTCCCATGGACAGAGGAGCCTGGCGGGCTACAGTCCATAAGGTTGCAGAGAGTTGGATACTGAACTGAGTTGGCCTGAAGCGATTTAGCACGCACATGCACACACAAACGGAGAAGGCAATGGCACCCCACTCCAGGACTCTTGCCTGGAAAATCCCAGGGACGGAAGAGCCTGGCAGGCTGCAGTCCATGGAGTCGCTAAGAGTTGGACATGACTGAACGACTTCACTTTCACTTTTCACTTTCATGCAGTGGAGAGGAAAATGGCAACCCACTCCAGTGTTCTTGCCTGGAGAATCCCAGGGACGGGGGAGCCTGGTGGGCTGCCGTCTATGGGGTCGCACAGAGTTGGACACGACTGAAGTGACTTAGCAGCAGCAGCATGGGTGTATCTTATGCACCAATATTTATAATTCTCCAAATAATCCTGTTAAACAACTTTTAAAGGTCACTTCGAGAGACTAGCACAGTGTGCCATCCCCACTTTTGGTCCCTTGCTCTGCTGTCTTCTGATCCTCATGCCTCGGGGACCAGCAGCATCACTGGTCACCTAAGTACAAATGACCGGCATAAGAAGAGCTCCTTTTGCTGCTTCTTTTTCTTTCTCTCATCTCTCCTACTCTCTCATGTTAGAAGCTTTCATTTCCACATGTGATAAATTAAAAAGAACACCCACCTACCAGGCCCCCAAATTCACAAAACTAATAAAATTTACCTTGGAAACTTTTTTCTAGAAATTTTCCAATTTAGAAAGAAGTCATAAAAATGATATTGCTCTGTAGCCAGAACAAGATATTTGGTCTCAACATTTGAATTTTTTCAGAAATAGATACAAAACTCCCCGAGTTGAAGTTTTGCTTGGTATTGAATGAAATAAGATAATCTTAACATTGAAACATAATATTTATGTGTTTGAGAAATTATGGAACACAAAGTTACCTGGAACAAGAACTTAAATACAAAACTGGTCTGACTTTCCTAAGTTAATAAATACTGTTTTGACTGGAAAATATTTCTATCAGTGACTAACAAAAATACTAGACTGTTACCATACCATAGGGACCTAGTTCAACACACATTCATTCATTTAGTATTTATTGTGCAACTTCTAAACGCAGGAACTGCGCTTCCAACTGAGACACAAAACAGAAACAGCTACTTCCCACACGTGTCTCAGAGGTTACCGAGAGGTTCAGAAAAATAAGAAGCAAGTACAGAATGGTGTAAAAGAGCAATGATGGGGAGACGCAGGGTGCAATGAGAGCCCTCGGGAGGATACCTGGCCAACAGTTAAGGAGCAGAAAAAATGTCCCAAAATAAACAACATCAAAGCAAAACCTGCAAGATGTGCAAAGCCTGAAATAAGTAGGTGGGGCAGGGAAAGTAGGCTGCATGCAGTAGCATCCAAGGGTAGAAAGGCCCAGAGGGAAACTGGGGAAGTGGACTCATTTTTGTTGTTGAATCGAGCAGGGGTCAACATGTATGCCATGTACTCGTACTCCTTGTGAGCAGCAAGAAATGAGACCAGAGGGGAAAGCAGGAGGCTTGTAGGGCATTTACTCTGAGCAAAAGGGGCACCCCATCAGAGGACCAAGTTTAAAAAATGGGACATGAGAAGGCAGAATTAAGAAACCATTGTCCGAATAGGCAAGGATGGTGAGGATGGAGAAAAAGTGAAAAGGTTAAGAGATATTTCAATATGGAATCAAATAGATTGATGGCTTGGTTTGAATAAGAGGTTAAGAAGAGAGAGAGAGAGAAGCCAAGAGTAAGGCCTGAGTTTCTGGCTTAGGAAGCTGGGGGTCCCACCCCAGGGCCTTTGCACTTACTGTTCTCTCTGCCTGGAATACTCTTTACCATATACCTTTTAGACTCATCTCTCACCTCTTTCAGGTTCCTGCTCAAGTACTACCTCATCAAAGCGTCTACTTCACCCTATATACACCTAATTTAGTTTAGTGCCCAAATCTTCATCCCAGGTCCATTATTCTCTATTCTTTCAACCCCTAATATTACTCCATAGCATTTATCACCACCTGACATTTTATGTATTTGCTCAATTGCTCTTTTGTCCCCATGAAAATATGCACTCCATGAGAGCAGCGTTTTTCTATTTTGTTCCTTATTTATCCACAGTATCTAAAATAGCTCCTGGTTACTCTCAACATATCTTTTAATGTTTAATAATTAAATTCACAGAGGTAGAAAACACAAAAGTGGTCTAGGAAAACACACATTCACTTCTATGTCTAACACTTGAGTTCAGAAGCTCCTTTGTTTTTCAGTCAATGAAAATATAGATGAAAGAAATCAAAGAGGACACAAACAGATGGAGAAACATACCGTGTTCATGGATTGGAAGAATCGATATTGTCAAAATGGCTATTCTACCCAAAGCAATCTATAGATTCAATGCAATCCCTATCAAGCTACCAATGGTATTTTTCACAGAACTAGACCAAATAATTTCACAATTTGTATGGAAATACAAAAAACCTCGAATAGCCAAAGTAATCTTGAGAAAGAAGAATGGAACTGGAGGAATCAACCTGCCTGACTTCAGACTCTACTACAAAGCCACAGTCATCAAGACAGTATGGTACTGGCACAAAGACAGAAATATAGATCAATGGAACAGAATAGAAAGCCCAGAGATAAATCCACGAACCTATGGACACCTTATCTTTGACAAAGGAGGCAAGGATATACAATGGAAAAAAGACAACCTCTTTAACAAGTGGTGCTGGGAAAACTGGTCAACCACTTGTAAAAGAATGAAACTAGAACACTTTCTAACACCATACACAAAAATAAACTCAAAATGGATTAAAGATCTAAATGTAAGACCAGAAACTATAAAACTCCTAGAGGAGAACATAGGCAAAACACTCTCCGACATAAATCACAGCAAGATCCTCTATGACCCACCTCCCAGAATATTGGAAATAAAAGCAAAACTAAACAAATGGGACCTAATGAAACTTAAAAGCTTTTGCACTACAAAGGAAACTATAAGTAAGGTGAAAAGACAGCCCTCAGATTGGGAGAAAATAATAGCAAATGAAGAAACAGACAAAGGATTAATCTCAAAAATATACAAGCAACTCCTGAAGCTCAATTCCAGAAAAATAAATGACCCAATCAAAAAATGGGCCAAAGAACTAAACAGACATTTCTCCAAAGAAGACATACAGATGGCTAACAAACACATGAAAAGATGCTCAACATCACTCATTATCAGAGAAATGCAAATCAAAATCACAATGAGGTACCATTACACGCCAGTCAGGATGGCTGCTATCCAAAAGTCTACAAGCAATAAATCCTGGAGAGGGTGTGGAGAAAAGGGAACCCTCTTACACTGTTGGTGGGAATGCAAACTAGTACAGCCGCTATGGAGAACAGTGTGGAGATTTCTTAAAAAGACTGGAAATAGAACTGCCATATGACCCAGCAATCCCACTTCTGGGCATACACACTGAGGAAACCAGATCTAAAGAGACACGTGCACCCCAATGTTCATCGCAGCACTGTTTATAATAGCCAGGACATGGAAGCAACCTAGATGCCCATCAGCAGATGAATGGATAAGGAAGCTGTGGTACATATACACCATGGAATATTACTCAGCCGTTAAAAAGAATTCATTTGAACCAGTCCTAATGAGATGGATGAAACTGGAGCCCCTTATACAGAGTGAAGTAAGCCAGAAAGATAAAGAACATTACAGCATACTAACACATATATATGGAATTTAGAAAGATGGTAACGATAACCCTATATGCAAAATGGAAAAAGAGACACAGAAATACAGAACAGACTTTTGAACTCTGTGGGAGAAGGTGAGGGTGGGATGTTTCAAAAGAACAACATGTATATTATCTAGGGTGAAACAGATCACCAGCCCAGGTGGGATGCCTGAGACAAGTGCTCGGGCCTGGTGCACTGGGAAGACCCAGAGGAATCGGGTGGAGAGGGAGGTGGGAGGGGGGATCGGGATGGGGAATACGTGTAACTCTATGGCTGATTCATATCAATGTATGACAAAACCCACTGAAATGTTGTGAAGTAATTAGCCTCCAACTAATAAAAAAAAAAAAGAAAATATAGGACAAACAGAAAGGTACACAAATCATACATGTATCACTCAATGGATTATAACAGAATGTTACTAGCACACAGCACAAGACATAAAACATCATCAGAGCCCCCAGCATGGCCCTCCCAATCACTAACACTCCTGCTCCTCCCCAAAGGTAACCAGGAAACTGACTTCTAACCCCATCAATATTTTTACCTATTCTTGAACTACTAATAAATATAAATGGAATAATGTCATTTGTATTCTTTGTGTCTTGCCCCTTTCACTTAATATTAGATTTGTGAGATTCATCCACATTGTTATATGAAACAACACTTTCTTCTTTTTTTGTGGCTGAATGGGATTCCAGCTTGTGAATGGTCACAACTTATTTTCTGTCAACAAACATCTGGGTGTTTTGAGTTTGGAGCCATCACTACATGCTGTGAACATTCCAGTATATACCTTTAGGTGAACATAGGTATTTGAGGGAGTGGGAAGGGTGGGCTCCATGTCTAGGAAAATAAGTACTGCGTCATAGAGTATGTATGGGCTTCCCTGGTAGCTCAGCTAATAAAGAATCCACCTGTAATGCAGGAGACCCTGGTTCGATTCCTGTGTGGGGAAGACCCCCTTGAGAAATGATAGGCTCCCCACTGCAGTGTTCTTGGGCTTCGCTGGTGGCTCAGACAGTAAAGAATCTGCCTGCATGGTGGGAGACCTAGGTTCGATCCCTGGATTGGGAAGATCCCCTGGAGGAAGGCATGGCAACCCACTCCAGGATTCTTGCCTAGAGAACCCCATGCACAGAGGAGCCTAGCAGGCTGCAGCCCACGTGTTGCACAGAGTTGGACACGATGGAAGCAACTAAGCCGCAGCAGCACAGAGCTAGGTACATGTTCAGTTTTAGTAAGTCCTACCAAAAAGTGATCAAAATAACTGGGTCAGTTCCAAACCTCACCTGCAATGTACTCCATATGTTATTTTCCACTGCTCTAAATCCTCAACAATACTTATCGTGTAAGTCTATTTAATTTTCTTGGTGGGTGTTTGTGGGTATTTCACCTTCCCAATGACTAGTGAAGGTAAGCATATATTCATATTTGCTATTTGGAGATCCAGGCTTATGAAGTTCCTGTTCAACTCTCTTCCCCTTTTGCTGTCTTTGTTTTATTGACTTGGGAGGATTACTAATACATTCTGAATATAAGCTCTTCGTTGTTTTTAAGTGCTGCAAATAGTTTTCCTTATTCTATTATTCATCTCTCACTTTCTTAACACTGCCTCTTGATAAACCTAAATTCTTAACTTTGATGTAATTCTCTTTATCAATCTTTTCCTTTACGATTCATGCTTTCTGTGACTTGGAAGAATTCATAAAGGTGGATATGGGGAAAGCAGAAAAACAGAGACAAAGGGAAAATGTTTGGAAAAGAAGGGATAGTGTCAGCCAATGCAGAGATGTGTTCCTAAGACCGGAAGAAAAGGTGAGCCAGGGAAGATAACAATAGACTGAGAGGGACCTTAAAATTGGCCAAGCTGTCTCCTTTTGACCTGAAGACAATGGGGATGCTTTAAGGTCCTATCTCTGCCTGACTGTTTGCCTTCCTTACACATCTTTTCTGCCCCTGCAGCTCAGGGGGTGTGCCCATCACAGAAAGTAACCGCTCTCTCCCATGATACTTTTCTACCTTCTACATGCTTCTATCTCAACTTTGTCATACTGCATTGCAATTTGTCTGTGTTCCCATCTAAGCTGACAGCTCCTGGAAAGCAGGCACCAGCAACAGAGAAGAGGACCAGCTTGTATGGGCTCCTGAGAGCTGACTCAAATGTTTAAGAATTCTGCAAGCCGGGTGACATTATGTCGGTAGCTTGAAATCAACCATGGAATTTTATATTATTTTTTAACCAGTGGTTTTTAAATCAACTGGAGTATTTTTACACTGTGGAAATCAGCAAATGCTACAAATCAGGGCTCCTCCCTCCCCACAGAACCTGCTGTTAATCATTAGCCAGCACACCACTAGACACAGGTCTTATTCGCCTCCATACGTTTGTCACTGAATACAGTGCTTGCTCCAACATTTATTGAATTAAATTGCATTTTTTCACAATACCTATCCCTCCCTTTAGAATCACAAGTAAATAAATTCTCTTTATAATTGGACATCATGCTAAGTGAAATGTCAAACAGAAAGACAAGCACTACGTGACTCCCTTTATACAAAGTATATACAATAGTCATAATCGTTAAATCAAAATGTGGAATGGTGTTTACCAGAGGCTGGAGGAGGTAGGGAAGGGAAATAGAGAATTATTAATCAACGGGCATAAAGTTTCAGTTCAGAAATAGGATTACACTCCAGAGATCTGCTGTCCAACATGGTACCTACAGTCACCAACAATGTAGTGTATACTTAAAATTTTATCAGAGGGTAGATTTCATGGTCTTGTCAAATTTTTTTTTTTTAATTCAGAGAGTTCTGCTCTCTGCTCCTTCCGTGGATAAATTATGCTTGTTCACTACGCATGGTTGGCACCATCTCTGAGAGTTTATATACGAGTCCCCAAAGTAATTAAGGACAGCATGGGCAATGCATAAGAAAGTGCCAGCTAAAGTGAGCTTGAGAAGCCCATCTTTCTGAAGCCCAGTTCTCAGGAGGCACTTGTAAGCCAGTTGGTGTTCCTAATGGGTCTGTAAAGCACAATTTCCCATACAGATCTCAAAGTACAAACAGCCCAGACATTTCTCAGAGACAGAAGCTTCATCTAACTCACAAGGCCACTGAATGAGGAGGAGCCTGTGGACCTGTCTTTCCTATACTCAGGCCATTCTTTGATGATCCCTCCATTAACAGGATGGGAAAATGTCAGATGGCAAGAGAACTCATGACTCATGACCATGTCCTGGTGGGGGAAAAGGGTTTTCAGTAAAAGGCATGAGTAAAGTTTTACGTGCCACAAAAACCCAAGGGCCAAAACTTGGTGAAAGAATGAATACAAATGAGACACAATGCCAGCATTTCAAAGCAACTGAAAATTTAACTGTCGATCCCTTTGTTGTTAGAGCGAGACACCGTTCTGATGATTCTTCAAGGAAAGAATGCCGAGGATTGGGGGCTCGGCATGTAAGAATCTCCCTAGGGGTAGGGGTGAGGGCCTGTGTGATTCAAAACAAAAATTACTCAACATTATAATTGCTTTATTTTTAGTCATGGCAATTAAATTACTTGGAAACTTCAGAAACCATTAGGAAAGGCGTAATGTTTATGTTTATAAAAAGAGGCATGGGTTTTCAAAAGGACGAGGGATGTTTTTTAATATATTTTAATTCTTGACTTTTAAAGATGAGGAAACAGAACTCAACTGTAAACTGTAGAAGAGCATGGACCAAGTCTGTCTCCTTCACCAGGATCTGCCCAGCACTAACCACGCCTGGCACACAGTAGGTGTGCTGTAAACAGTGGCTGAATGAATGAATGAAGACTGGAGGAAAGGCGAGGCTTGGCCAGCGTCACACATGTTGACATTTTGTCAGAGCTGGCAAGACTGTCCTAACCCCAGTGATCTTTCCACCCTAAAGTGGTGGTTAATTAAAAACATGGACTGTGGAGTCAGACTGCCTGGGTTCCTAGACCAGCCCCATTACCAGCTGGATGACTGTGAGCCGTTTATGTAACATCCCTGAATCTCAATTTCCTCTTCCATGAAATGGGAACAATCCTAATCCACTCCCAGAGACCAGTTGTGAACATAAGGTGAGAAAACACAGGTAAAGGGTTTAGAAAGTGCCCAGCTCACAGGATGTGCTCAATATGCAATGGCCATTATTACTAGCTACAAATAATAAAGTGGGACTAAATGATCTGAATCCCTAATGGTTCAGCATTGTCTGTGGGAAGACAGAAAGCCTTTGGAAAATTTACCTGAGACAAAACCTTGAAGCATTACTTATAAATGACACTTTATATTTCTCCCAGAAGTCCATCAAGTTCAAATAAGCACAAAGACTACCGAAAGCCAAATAAATGCGGCCAATGAGACAGCCTTTGAGGGAAGGTCCTGTGATATCTGTCCCTTTAGCCCTATGAAGCATAGCAGAGGGGAGGAGGGATGGGCTGGTGGTCAAGAGCACAGAGGCCGGGCCTCAACTGCCTAGGTTTAAATCCTAATTCCTTTATTTGTTTACTGTGTGAGCCAGGCCAAGTTATGTCTCCTCTGTGCCTTTGTTTCTTAATTGTAAAATGAGTTTAATAACTGCATCTACCATATGGGACTGTGGTCAGGACAAAGAAGTGGCTGATTCTTGGATGGCACTAACAGCCATCACCACACACGACAGACATTTGCATGAAATCATATGCATTGCCACGACTTCAGCTACATGATGGACAGGGTCACTGTCTTGCCATTGGCTCTCTTTGCAATGGTTGATCATGTTACAACCAGCACCATAGTCATGGTCCCACTCCATTCATGTAGCCCTGACACCACGCCAAAGAGACGCACTGCTGCTGCTGCTAAGTCGCTTCAGTCGTGTCCGACTCTGTGCGACCCCATAGACAGCAGCCCACCGGGCTCCTCTCTGTCCCTGGGATTCTCCAGGCAAGAATACTGGAGTGGGTTGCCATTTCCTTCTCCAAAAGAGATGCACAGAATAATGCAAACACCAATACCGATTACTGGAACAAAGTCCAGTCAAACAAACTGAATTAAGGAACCGGGATTCCCTGGCAGAACACTGCAACGATGTTTTCCAAGGGAAACAAGCCCATCAAGGTGCCAAAGCATTGACAAGAGCCTAAGGACAGCCGTCACCACAGTCAGAACCAGCCGAGACACGATTGGCAGTGCCCAGGGCCCCTGGGAGCTGGGCATTCATTTCCACCATTTGTACTTTCCTGAACCATCTCCAGCCAGTGTTGCGGCAGCCATAACAAATAATTTTGACCCAGGACAGCTTTTGGATTATCTTGCCCTCTACCTATCCTCTTCAGGATATCACTGCTTTGTGAATCACAGTAGAGTCTGCCTTTCAGACATCCATAACTCACACACAGTTCAGATGTTTAATAGAAACAGTCTATAAATGCTTTGCAACTAACAGAGTTTGAACTCGATAACCTTGAAGATGTTATAGAGACAGTACAGCATTGTGGTTAAAAGCCTAGACTCTAGTGCCAAGTGCTATCTGAGTTCAAACGTTGGCTGAATCATTTCCTTACTGTAGATGAGACACTTAACCTCTCTGGGCCTCAGTTGCTGTATCAGTAAATTATAACAATTACATCTACAGCATATAACTTCTGTGAGACTAAAGGAGGTAAATGTAAAACACTTAGGAAGTATCAGACAGCTGGTAATCACTATAGACAGGCTAGCTTTGACAAGCCACAGCTGACACTGGCTGGTGAAGGCATCTGTGCAAACGAAGAGGACGGAGACAGACGATGGCTCCCAATGTACAGAACCGGAGACGGTGTTCATTTGTGTGTGCTGGCACTTGATGGGAGAAATGTTAGTCTCACTTTCTTCAGCCTTAACCCATGCTCAAGTGTTCCCGTGGGTTAAGTCACTTAGAACATATCAGAGCAAAAGTTCTTTCAGTTGCCTCCATCCTTCTGCTTGCATAATACTGGAGTCACAGAACCAGTCTCATTCAAATTTTCCAAAATTTCCACCTTTGCACTGAGTCAGCCTGGAAACTTTTAGTAGACGGGGTTGCAGTTTCTAAATGCTTAGAGTGCAAATACCAGATGCTCACCTACATCATATCTTGCTTGTTTCTCTGGTTGTACCAATATATAAATGGGGAGCCTCGGAAATGATCCACTCAATTGCCCCATTAATGCTTGGTATGTGTACTCTGTGCTCAGTGGCTCAGTCATGTCTGACCCTTTTGTGACCCCACGGACTATAGCCCTCCAGGCTCCTCTGTCCATGGAATTTTCCAGGCAAGAATACTGGAGTGGGTTTCCATTTCCTTCTCCAGGAGATCTTCCTGACCCAGGGATTGAACTCACATCTCTTGTGTCTCCTGCATTGGCAGCCAGATTCTTTACTACTGCACCACCTGGGAAAAATACTCATTACTCATTATGGGATCAGGTTAGCAACTATATTGGGGTCAGAATTTGTGAGTTCAAGTTCTTAGAATTCACAACTTATCTATGTCCAAACTGACTCAGGAAATAGCATCTCTGGTTCAGATCCTCAAGCATTCCCTACATCCCCACTAGATTTATATCACCATAGTCAACAAGATTGATATACATGTTTACTACGGGTCTATATGAAGCTCCGGGTAATCTTACAGGTCTGTAATGAATAGGACACACTCCCTTTTCTCTTTTAATCTTATTTTTTAAAAATGTTATCAGAGTATAGTTTCTTTACAATGTTGTATTCGTTTTTGCTGCATAGCAAAGTGAATCAGTTATCCATATACACATATCCTCTCTTTTTCACATTTCCTTCCCATTTAGTCCACCACAGAGCACTGAGTAGTTCCCATAATAGTATATATATATACACACACACACATACACACGGCAATCTCAATCTACCAATTCATTCCACCCCTCCTTCTTGCCTTGGTATCCATATGTTTGTTCTCTACATTTATGTCTCTATTTCTGCTTTGCAAATAAGTTCATCTTTACTATTTTTCTAGATTACACATTTAAGTGATATACAATATTTGTTTTTCTCTTTCTGACTTCCTTCACTCTATACAACAGTCTCTAGATCTATCCATGCCTCTACAAGTGGTACTAACTGGTTCCTTTTTATGACTGGGTCTATTTTATATATGTACCACATCTTCTTTATCCAATCCTCTGTCAATAGGCACTTTGGTTACTTCCATGTCCTGGCTATTGAAAGAGTACTTCAGTGAACTTTGGGGTGCATGATTTTTTAAAATTATGGTCACAGTCCATCTTCTTTCATTATTATTTGCCTGGCACTGCCTGGTGCTGAATAAAAACCCCAGCATGTGTACTCTCCATCGTTGTTGCTGTTGTTCAGTTGCCGAGTCGTCTGACTCTTTGCAACCCCATGGACTGCAGCAGACCAGGCTTCCGTGTCCATCACCAACTCCCACAGCTTGCTCAAACTCACGTCCTTCGAGTCAGTGATTCCATTCAACCATCTCATCCTCTGTTGTCCCCTTCTCCTGCCTTCAATCTTTCCCAGCATCTAGGTCTTTTCCAATGAGTCAATTCTTCACATCAGGTGGCCAAATATTGGCGTTTCAACTTCAGCATCAGTCCTTCCAATGAATATTCACAACTGATTTCCTTTAGGATTGACTGGTTTGGTCTCCTTGCAATCCAAGGGACTCTCAAGAGTCTTCTTCAATGCCATAGTTCAAAAGCAATCAATGCTTTCTTTATAGTCCAACTCTCACATCCATACATGACTATTATCAAAAACCATGGCTTTGACTAGACAGACCTTTGTCAGCAAAGTAACGTCTCTGTTTTTAATATACTGTCTAGGTTGGTCATTGAGTCAGTGAAGCTATCTAACTATCTCACCTTCTGCTGCCCCCTTCTCCTTTTGCCTTCAATTTTTCCAAACATTAGGATCTTTTCCAATGAGTCAGCTCATCGCATCAGGTAGCCAAAGTATTGGAGTTTAGCTTCAGCATCAGTCCTTCCAATGAATATTCAGGGTTGATTTTCTTTAGGAGTTTGATCTCCTTTCCGTTCAGAGGACTCTCAAGACTCTTCTCCAGCATCACAATTTGAAAGCATCAATTCTTCAGCGCTCAGTCTTCTTTATGGTCCAACTCTCACATCTGTAAAGGACTACTGGAAAAACCATAGCTTTGACTATACAGACCTTTGTCCATAAAGTGACTCTCTGCTTTTTAATACCCTGTCTAGGTTTGTCATAGCTTTCCTTCCAAGAAGCAAGCATCTTTTAATTTCATGGCTATAGTCACTGTCAGCAGTGATTTTGGAGCCCAAGAAAATAAAATCTGTCACGACATCCACTTTTTCCCCATCTATTTACCATGAAATGAAGGACTGGATGCCATGATTATATTAATTTATTTTTTTAAATGTTAAGCTTTAAGCCAGCTTTTTCACTCTCCTCTTTCACCTTCATCAAGAGGCTCTTTAGTTCCTCTCTGCTTTCTATCATTATGGTGGTATCATCTACATCTGAGGTTGTTATTTCTCTACGTAATCTTGATTCCAGCTCGTGATTCATCCAGCCCAGCATTTTGCATGGTGTACACTGCATAGAAGTTAAATAAGCAGGGTCACAATATACAGCCTTGATCTACTCCTTTCCAAATTTTGAACCAGTCAATTGTTTCATGTAAGGTTCTAACTTTTGCTTCTTGACTTTCATACAGGTTTCTCAGTAGACAGGTAAGGTGGTCTGGTATTCCCATCCATTTAAGAATTTTCCATAGTTTATTGTGATCTATGCAGTCAAAGGCTTTAGTATAGTCAATGAAGCAGAAGTAGATGTTTTTCTGGAATTCCCTTGCTTTTTCTATGATCCAGCAAATGTTGGCAATTTGATCTCTGGTTCTTCTGCCTTTTCTATACCCAGCTTGTACATCTTGAAGTTCTTGGTTCAAGTACTGCTGAAGCCTAGCTTGAAGGATTTTCAGCATAACCTAACTAGCATGAAATGAGCATAACTGTATGGTAGTCTGAACATTCTTTGGCATTGCCATTCTTTGGTACTGGAATGAAAACTGACCTTTTCCAGTCCTGTGGCCACTGCTGAGTTTTCCATATTTGCTCACTTATTGAGTGAAGCAATTTAACAACATCATCTTTTAGGATTTTAGAAATTCAGGTGGAATTCTGTCACCTCCACTAGCTTTGTTTGTAGTAATTCTTCCTGAGGGCCACTTGACTTCACCTTGAGCCAGTCTCCAGGATATCTGGCTCAAGATGAGTGACCACACCATAGTGGTTATCTGCATCTTAAGACCTTTTTCGTATAGTTCTTCTGTGTATTCTTGCCACCTCTTCTTAATCTCTTCTGCTTCTCTTAGAGCCTTACCATTTCTGTCCTTTATCATGTCTATCTTTGCATGAAATGTTTCCTTGATATCTCCAATTTTCTTGAAGAGATCTCTAGTCTTTCCTATTCTACAGTTTTCCTCTACTTATTTGCACTGTTTATTTAAGAAGGCCTTCTTATCTCTCCTTGCTATTCTCTGAAACTCTGAATTCAGTTGAGTATATCTTTCCCATTCCTGCTTGCTTTTTACTTCTCTTCTTTTCTCAGATATTTGTAAAGCCTCCTTGGACAACCATTTTTCTTCTTGCATTTCTTCTTCTTTGGGATAGTTTGATCACTGACTCCTGTACAGTGTTATGAACCTGTGTCCATAGTTCTTCAGGTACTCTGTCTGTTAGATCTAATCCATTGAATTCACCACCTCCACTGTATAATCAGAAGGGATTTGATTTAGGTCATACTTGAATGGTGGGAAGATCCCCTGGAGAAGGAAATGGCAACCAACTCCAGTATTATTGCCTGAAAAATCCTATGGACAGAGGAGCCTGGTGGGCTACAGTCCATGGGTCATAAAGAGTTGGACACAACTGAGCAACTAACACACATTGAATGGTCTAGTGGTTGTCCCTACTTTATTCAATTTAAGCCTGAATTTTGCAATAAGGAGTTCATGATCTGAGCCACAGTCAGCTTCAGGTCTTGCTTTTGCTGACTGTATACAGCTTCTCCATCCTTGGCTGCAAAGAATATAATCAATCTGATTTCAGTATGGACCATTTGGTGATGTCCATGTGTAGAACACATCTTTTGTGTTGTTGGAAAGAGTGTTTGCTATGACAAGTGTGTTCTCTTGACAAAACTCTGTTCACCTTTGCCCTGCTTTATTTTGTACTCTGAAGTCAAAGTTGTCTGTTACTCCAAGTATTGCTTGACTTCCTACTTTGCATTCCAATCTTCTCTGATGAAAAGGATATCTTTTTTTTTTTTTTTTTGGTGTTAGTGCTAGAAGGTCTTTTGTAAATCTTCACAGAACCAGTCATCTTCAGAGAACCAGTCAACTTCAGCTTCTTAAGCCTTGGTGGTTAGGGCATAGACTCGGATTACTGTGATGTTTAGTGGCTTGCCTTGGAAACAAGCTGAAATCATTCTGTCATTTTTTAGATTGCACCTAAATACCATATTTCAGACTCTTCTGTTGACTATACGGGATATTCCATTTCTTCTAAGGGATTCTTGCCCACGGTAGTACTTATAATGGTCATCTGAATTAAATTTACCCATTCCTGTCCGTTTCAGTTCACTGATTCCTAAAATGTCAATGTTCACTCTCATCATCCCATTTGACCATGTCCAATTTACCTTGATTCATGAAGCTAACATTCCAGGTTCCTATGCAATATTGTTCTTTACAGCATCAGACTTCACTGTCACCACCAGACACTTCCACAACTGAGCACTGTTTCCACTTTGGCCCCGCCACCTCATTCTTTCTGGAACTATTAGTCACTGCCCTCCATTCTTCCCCAGTAGCACACTGGACACATTTCAACCTGGGAGCTCATCTCACAGTGTTGTATCTTTTTACTTTTTCATACTGTTCATGGGGTTCTCGTGACAAGAATACTGGAGGACTTTGGCATCCCTCCTCCAGTGGACCACTTTTTGTCAGAACTCTTCACTATGACACATCTGAGCGGCCAGGCACAGCATCATGGCTCCTAGCTTCACTGAGTTATGTAAGCCCCTTGGCCACAACAAGGCTGTAATCCATGAAGAGGGTACTCTCCATTACCTGGATATAAATCCTAGTTCTGTCACTTATTAGCCATATGACCTCAGGCAAATTGTTTAGCCTCTCTCCGCCTCAGTTTCCATATCTATAAAGCGGGGATAATGAAAAAGCCTTCTTCATAGGATTGCTGCAAGTGTTAAACAGGTCAAAGGACTCTGAAAAGTGGTAGCTACAGAAATAGTGCTCGGTGAATAGCTACCTATTATTAAGCTTCCATAGGAAAATGATCTCTTCATCTATGGAACATCCTGTCTCTTTAAATATTAGAGCTGGGAAGGACCTCAGTGGTCACACATTTCAGCTTCTTCAGGGTACAGATTAGAATGAGGTCCAGGGACTCCAAAAGACTTCATAATTATAAACCCTCTCGACAGGAGCCCTGAGATTAGATCCAGGCCCCTAAAACAAGTCTTCAAGCTGCCTCCCAGTCTAATGTTGTTTAGTTGCTAACTCACGTCTGACTCTTTTGTGACCCCATGGTCTGTCGCCCATCAGACCCCTCTGTCCATGGAATTGTCCAGGCAAAAATCCTGGAGTGCGTTGCCAATTTCTTCTCCAGGGGATCTTCCTGACTCAGGGATTGCACCCTTGTCTTCTGCATTTGCAGGCAGATTCTTTACCACTGAACCACTAAGGAAGCCCCCAGTCTAATAAACTGGTTTATAAATCACTCTGTTGATCATCCTCAAAAAAAAAAATTTGTATTTAGTGACTTAAATAAAGAAATGAATAATGTTGTAGGAGTATTGTGGCAACAATACCATGACAAGATACATGGAGAAATTATCTTAAGGCAGCTGCCCCACTCCATTCATACATTACATGAAAGCACGCAATTATTTCTGCTTTAATATGTTCTAGATGTGTTTCATGCCTAAAAGCTCAGCATAAATTTTCCCTTCAAACCCTCATGGCAATCTTATGAGATAGGTATTATTCCAATTATAGTGAAGAGCAAACTAGGCACCAAGTAGTTAAGCAATGTGCCTAAAAATCATAGCTACTAAATGGTGAGATTGTGATCTCAACCCAGAAGTCTGCCTCCAGAATTCATACTTCTAACCACTATACTGTACTGCTTCAGTAGCATAAGAGGGTAAAGTTCTCATGGCTCAGCTAAAGTTTGGGTGTTAACAACTATATATTGTTAAGTTTTATCTTCGTCTTAACCAGGAGTATTTATGGTAATAAACACAGAGGTGGCATAGGTGCTAAGGGCACTATTGCTGTGTGTATGTCTATCTGTATATCTGCATTTCACGTATGTGGCTTTCAAAGCTCCCAGTACCCATGCAGTATGAATTTACATATAATCCTCTTTGGGTGGTTGGCTGTTGGTTAAATTATTTCAAGATCTTCTTGCCCACACAAGTAGAAATATTCTACTGGGAAACAGAGCATCTTTGAACCTCTCTTTAATTGCTATAAATCTCTTCTTCACAGACATTCTCAGAAGCTTACATAGCCAAACCCAGAACTTTGAGCCTTGGAGGACTCCAAAAACAGCTCCACAAAAATCAGACACCGTTCCTCATGCTCCTGAAGAAGTCCAAATGAGGAACTGATGGTGTTAGAAAGAAAGAAAGAAACCAAATTGACAAATTACACTAAAGTTCTTGGCACTTGACCTTGGGGGCACAGAGTCAAGTTTTGACAGTACTGAGGTTTATTATGAACTCAATTAATGTAGTCATTCTTTTGGCCTGTAGAATCCTTAACACATAAAAGAGAAAGGGGTTTTGCATCTCCTTGTAAACAGAGGGTTGGAAGAGAGAGGACAAAATATCTCCTTTAAATAGAAAAGGAAAAAGACTGAAAAAGTTAAGTGATTTACATCCAAAGAATCAGACTTTTAGAACTGGAAAAACTTGTCCAGGCCACACAGCAAGTAGATAGTCCTGGGACCTAAACTTGGGGCTCCTGACTCCAAGTCTAGAGACTTCTCTTTTTTTTTTAATAACCATAAGATTTTATGATGTGGATGTACATGATTTGACTAGTTTCATAGAAGACAGAATTTCTAAGGCCACATGGGAGAAAGAATGAAGCCTTGGTGGAAAAAGTGACATTTGAGAGACTATAGAATGAGTGGGGAAGGAGATTAACAAGGAAGACAGATATGGAAAGATCCAGAAGATGGATGGTCCTTGTGAGGCTCAGTGGTCAAGAATACTGGGAGTCTAGAGACTTCTCTGCAAAATGAAGCCACGGAGAAGCATGTTTGTGTGGGTCTATTTTTGGACTTTCTATAGTGTTCTTTTGATCTGTGTGTCTATTCTTTCTGCCCGTACCACACAGCCTAGACTCCAATAGTTTCTTAAGTCTTCAAGAAGGGTAGCCTGATCCCTCCCACTTTATTATTCTTTTTCAAAATTGTTCTAGTTCCTTACCCTCTCCATGTAAATTTTAGAGAAATCTGGTCTGTATTCATTATTAAAAAAATTATTAATATTTTGATAACAGTTGTGCTAAACCTATATATCAATTTGGGGGAGACTGGCATCTTTACTATATTGACTCTTTCAATACAATAGTATGTTTCTCCATTTATATAGTCCTATTAATTTCTTTCTCAGGTTTTATAATTTTGAGCGAACAAGTTCTTTGCATGTTTTATTAAATGTATATGTAAATATTTTTAGTGATTATAAATGTCATTGTATTTTTAATTGTGGTATTCACATGTTCATTGCTAGTATAATGGCAATACAACTGATTCTTGCATCCAATTTTTGAGCTTGTAGTGTTTGTATCCTGTGACTTTGCTGAACCCCTTTTTTGGTTCCAGGAGGGGGAATTTTTTGGTTGATTTCTTGGGATTTTATAAATAAGCAATAATGTCATCTTCATAGTTTTATTTCTTCCTTTCTAATCTGCATACCTTTATTTCTTTTTTTTGCAATGGCTAGAACTTCCAGGACTATATTGAACAAGAATGTCAAGAGAAGACATACTTGCTGTGATTCTAGTCTTAGGAAGAAAAGCATCCAGTCTTTCATTATTAAGTATACCATTTGTTATAGACTTTTTACAGACATCCTTTATCAAGTGAGGCAAGTCCCTTCTATTCCTGTCTTGCTGAGAGTGTTTGTCATGAGTGGGTGCTGGATCCTGTGATCTTATTTTTCTATATCAATTACTGTAATCATGTGAGTTTTCATCTGAACTATCCTTCCTTGTACAGCTGGAATAAATTCCACTTGGTTGTAGTGTTTTTGTTTAGTCACTCAGTCATGTTCAGCTGTTTTGTGACCCCACGGACTGTAGCCCTCCAGGCTGCTCCGTCCATGGGATCTCCCAGGTAAGAATACTGGAGAGGGGTGCCATTTCCTTCTCCAGGGGATCACCTTGAATCAGGGGTCACACCTGCGTCTCTTGCATTGGCAGGCTGATTCTTTACCACTGAGCCATCTGTGAAGCCCTGGTTGTAGGTATAATTCTTCTAAAAGACTGTACAAACACATTGTTGAATTTTATTTGCTAATATTTTGTTGAGGACTTTCACATACATTAATATAGTTTGTTCCTGCTTTCTTTTGGTTAGTATTTTCATAATATAGCTTTTTTTCATCCTTTTTTCTCTCAACTTGTCTATATCATTATATTTGAAGTGAGTATCCTAGACAGCATATAGAAGTTATATTTTGACAGCATTCTGCTAATCCTTGTTATGTTTATAGGTTTTCAATGATGAAAATATCAGCAATCACATATGCTTCAATCTAAAGTGTTAGTTCATTTAATTCTCAAAACAATATTCTCAAAGTCCTTAAAATACACACATTTTACAAAGTAGGAAACTGAGGCGTATTGCCTAAGTTAACACATCCAGGTAGCAGTGGAGTTGGCATTTGAGCCCAGCCCAGCTCCAGCTTGATTGTACCCACTACGCTTCACAACCTGAACTAGGAAGCAAGCAGGCTGCCCCGTTCTTGCTCCAGGAGGCGTTCGGCACAAGCTATAGGGATTCCAACAGGTCCACCTGCCCAGGAGCATCAGCCCCCCTAGGGAGAGAAGTGAAGTTCTGGTTCACTGGCTAGACCTTTGACCTGATAGTACTTGCAGCCATGCATGCTGGTCCTAGTTAACTGCTGTTAGGTTCGGGCTGGCAGGGAGACACAGTGCTCCCCTTGTGATCCTCGAGGACCTGAAGAGCAGGAGTCAAAATCACTGGCAGACCAAGCACCTAGGGAGAGTCCCTGGGCAATTTGAAAAAGAGAGGTATACTTCAACCTGACAAAACAGCAGTGTCCAGCTCAAGTGAGGTCCACCAAGATAAACACTGGCCCCATCCTCCACCGTACTGTGGATAAGACCGGGCAGCACCTTGGGTCTGGCCCAAAGCAGACACACACACACGTCCAGGGGCCTCATGAGGTTACCGCTCAAGGCTACCCTGGATTTGGCAAGAATCCCTTAATGTTCCAGAGGGAACCCAAAATTAACCTTCCTCCCTTGAAATAAAGCAGCTAATAAATGACTCAGGGCAGAGGAGTGGAGTTCTACACACAACTCACAGCTCCCTTTAGCTGTGAACATCTCTGCACTAGAAACATTTCCTCTCCTGCCATCCCATCAATGATGCGCAGTCTCCTGTGGCTTAATAATGAAAACAGAAGGATGAAATGATCTAGCAAATGACCCCTGTCACCAGAGAGAGGAGAAGACCTGGGAAAGTAGTGTAGAAGACAGTAGATAATAAAGGCTCTCCATCAATCCACAAGTATAAATCAATCAAATCGTTGTCAAAGACCATACAGATGAAATCATACCTTGAGTCCCTGGAAACCTTTTGCTTGTGTCAAGACTGAGCAGAGAACATGGTGAAGAAGCCGGTGCTCTCACCATGCAGCAGTAACCTGTGTAATAAGAGCCAGGAAGCAGATCCAGAAAGGTGAAGACGCTCTTTGAAAGTCATCCAGCAAACAGGGAAGCAGGGCTCAGGCTTAGAATCTGATTTCCACCACACCCATCACACAAAAAGACTCCAATGCTCCCATCTGTAAGGATGCAACATTTGCCTCCCCCCAAAAAAGCCAGGTTAACTTTTCTGAGAACAGTCAGCAAGTCCTTGACTAAACCAAGAGCATGAGTTGAATTTTCTTAGAAATGTCTTGCTCTATAATTTCAATTTAAAAAATGCTTTGTTTATAGAAAAATACTGAAATGTATGTGTTCAGCTGATAGGATTATGAGTAAAGTCCTCTTCACCAGAAAAAAAAAAAATCCTGTCTAAGTTTGGGTTGTATTATTTTTATACTTAAAAAAAGAAAAATAGGAGCCCATTTTCCCCAATGTCAAGGCCAGAGAATTGAGGCCTTTTTCAAGAAAGAAACGTGCTAGGGAGCATCATTCTGGGAAGGAACACGCGTCAGCATTGTAGGAACCATCACGACAAAAACATCCAAAGTCCTTGACTTAAAAATAAGATGTTCAACTGTGTCTTTGAGACTTTTCATGTTCTCCATTCCATGTCAGAGACTTCTTTATACACAGGCCTCCAGGACCTATAAACTCCACCAAGTGCCCCTCACCAGGTTCAATGCAGGGACCAGTGACTGGGACAGTTTCTCTACCTCCCTGGTCTTTCAACATAACCTACTGTTACTTGAGAGACTCTCACAGAAACTGCACCACTGTTTGAGGGGAGATGGCTTTATATGGAGATAGGCGGTCACACCTGGAGGGCTGGTCCATCTGCCCTGCAGGCCAACGACGGGCAGCTTTGTGAGAAGAGATGTGTTCTGAGCAACGGACAGGACACTGTTTTCCCATGCCTCTATGACTCAGGCCTCAGAGCCTCTCAGACGCTTCCCAGCCCTAGCTTTTTGCAAGCCTAGGTGTCCAATGCTGAATCCCAGAAGGTTTGAGACAGACTGACATACCAGGTAGGAACGACTTTATTTAGACAGACCAAATATTAATAGCAGCTCATTTAATGAGTGTTTACTGTGTGTCATGTACTAGTCTCAGTTTACTGTATATATTTCTTTATTTAATCCTTACAACACTATGAGGTAAAGAATGATTATTATCACTAACTTACATATGAGTAAATAAGGCTCAGAGAACTTTCCTCACCTGCTCAGGGCCAGACAACTGGTAGGTAATAGAGACAATATTTGAACTCAGCCAGTTTTGTTGCAAGGCCATGTTCTTAACTACATATAACTACTATATGTTGGAAGATCTGTCTGCAGAACTCAGTCTCTCCCAAATGAATGAACTTTACTGACTTCAGGTCTCGCTAAATTCACCCTTTCCCTTCCCTACATGTTGCCCAAAGTCTTCATGGATCCCCTTCTAAAAAAAAAAAAAAAAAAAAAAACTCTTGCCCAAACCCCAGAACATAGGTGTAAATACTATGAAACGGGAGAGGTGGTGAACAGTGTGTCTAATGGTGAGATTTGGCTTCCCTGGTGGCTCAGAGGTTAAAGCGTCTGCCTCCAATGCGGGAGACCCGGGTTCGATCCCTGGCTCGGGAAGATCCCCTGAAGAAGGAAATGGTAACCCACTCCAGTATTCTTGCCTGGAGAATCCCATGGATGGAGGAGCCTGGTGGGCTACAGTCCACGGGGTCGCAAAGAGTCAGACACAACTGAGTGACTTCACTTCACTTCACTTCAAGCCTGAAAAGGGCTTCTCAGATGGTGCTAGTGGTAAAGAATCTGCCTACCAATGCTGGAGATGCAGGAGACGTGGGTTTGATCCCTGGATAGGGAAGATCACCTGGAGGAGAGCATGGCAACCCACTCCAGTATTCATGCTGGGAGAAACCCATGGACAGAGGAGCCTGGCAGGCTACAAAGGGTTGCAAAGAGTCGTATGCAACTGAAGTGACTTAGCACACATGCAAGTCTAAAGAGGAAGGAATGAAGCGAATACCCAGCAGATGAGGGAAGTGGTTTTGGAAGTAGGGTACCTTCCTGCAAGCTTGAAATCACTGACTACCCTGAAATTAATAACATCCCATGTTCATTTCTGCCCAGTTCCTAGGGTGGAGGGCTTACCGGGAGGCGCTATTCAGTCCCAAGATGCTAAATAAAAAGACTGTGTGGATGAGTCATCCAAATTGGAGAGTATAGAAAAGTCAGGCAGAAAGAAAACAAGCTAAAACACCTCCCTTGGATATCCCCACCTGTCCATGTGGGGGAGCCTTCCCTGTGTTTCCTCTTTCTCCCTGGGTTACCCTGACAATGAGAAACCCACTGGGAAAAAAGCTAAGGAGCCTGGAATGACCAGCAGTGATTTATCCACAAATGGAGCCTTGCAAAGACTAACCAGCCAGTTAGGACCCATCAACAAATAAAATACTAATAGAATATCAACAATGTGCAAGGCAATCTGGAGATAGGGAATTGTAGCCTTTTTGTTTGAAATCACTATAGTAACTAGAGTTGGAAATAGCAAACCCTCAATGAAGTCGAAGTTTGCAACCCAGCGGCAGAGCCAATTTGGGAACTGGCTCTCCCTGGAGTAGAAAGCATCCTGCCTGAATCTTAGGAGAAGAGAAAATGGCCAACATTCAAGGGAAGGGAAATCTCAATCCTCAACCCACCATGAGCTTGAATCTCAGTTGAACGATCATCATTCCTCCTGCGCTCCTGGGAACCAGCTCCAACATCCGGAGCTAGAGTTAGCACAAACTGGCCACATCTCTGGGATAATATTGTTCTTGGTTCCCTCTCTGTAACTGGTCAAACCTCCTTGAGAACAGAGGAAACACTGTTTCCTTTTGACCAGATTAAAACCCTTTTACTCTCATAGGAAGGGCAGTGACTTTCACCACCGTGCAGGAACCCAATGCAGGGATGGAGCACCATAGGGAACGGCGGGCTGCAGGGCACAGAAGCTAAGGAGCCAGGCTTTGCTTCCAGATGTAGGTCTGTACTTTCTAGCTGGGTGACTTCATAAGTGACCTGACCTTTGTGAGCTTCCGTCTGTCAACTGTAGAAAGCAGTCAATGATATCCATCTCCTTAGGACTTTTTAAACTCCAAGGACCTCCTGAACGTTGCACATAATGTATCTGGCATTACAGAGTCGGTTCTTTAACATTGGGAACTGTTATTAATGTTATTTCCAAAATACAGGAGGCCATACAAGAGTTTCCACTGGAGACTTTAGGTGTTGGCTAAGTAAACTACAAAATTACCGCTTTTCCTTTATTCAGCAAACATTAGAGAACTTGCTATGTGCTGAGTAAGTTAGGCTCCAGGGATAGAAAGATAAATAGATAGATAGAAAAAAAGATAAGTGATGCACTTTCCCATCTGTAAGGATTTCACAGGTTAGCAGGGAGAATGTGTTATATAAACTCATAAAAATAGTGGTGTGACAAGTGTAATGAAGGAAAATGCTGCATGAACATAAGGGGGGAGCAAGTAATTAAGTCGGCTGGAAACAGCTAGTGTGAGTCAGGATGGAATTACTGGGCTGAGCTGTTCTGCCCATTTCTCTGTGTGACGTGGAGCATGTGATTGGGAGTAAGGCATAAGGAGGGCTTCACGAGCCTTTAGGCCAAACAGATAAGTATTAGTAGAAATCATTTTTAAATGTTCACTTGCACTCCTACATGCATACACACACAAACACACACAGGTTCCAACTTTCTCTCTCTAAAGCACACATTCAACTTAATTGTGCCCACACCTACCAATCAGTCCCCAGAATATGGTGTCCCACCCGCCTGTCTCTACCTCTCCGCGCTGCTAGGGCAGCCGTAGGACTTCTCCTAAATTATACAGCCATCTCTGAAAGCCCTTCTTGTCCATGCTTTCAGCTCCCACCTAATTAGTTATAACCCTTCCTGTCTGTGCTTATAGCTTCAGTCTCATTCTTTCTGATCTATCCTCTGTTCTACAGCCAAAGGGGATTTTTAAAAAATTCAAACCAGTGAGGTCTCTCCCCTGCTTAAAGAAGACTCCACTCCCACCACTAGCCCTAGCATGGCCTTTGAGGCCCTCCCTGGCCTTGCCTCTTCCAGTGTCTTTGGCCTCCCACTGCCACTTTTATCCACTCATTCACTGACTATTAACTAAGTGCCTACTATGTGCAAGCCTTTGGCCCAGGCATATTTTCTTTGAAATGCACGCTTCAGCAGGTCAACAACGTGTGGTTCCTTGCAAGCCCCAGCCTCTCTCCAGCCTGGTCCCTGGATCATGAGAAGCTCTTAAGGAATGCTTCCTGAGTGAAGCAGTGTTTCCTCAGTTTCCAATCGTGAGAACTTGATTTGCAATATTTATCCCTCACTGTTAAAGTAGTTCTAGAAAGGAAACTCCATGTGGGTTTCCAATATTGAGATTATCTTTAGTAGGAATAATTGCAAGGTAATTAGCAAATGGTAAGTTTTGTACAATATTCTCCACCAGAATATGAGTGAGGGGCAGACATAGGATTCAGATTCAGACTTCTGATGGAACGGTGTGTTCAGAAGAACTGGTGAGAACAAAAGTGGGATCATAGAAGCAGAAAGTAGAATGATGGTAGTCAGGGGCTGAGAGGAGGCGAAAATGAGGAATTGTTATTTATGGTTATAGAGTTTCAGTTTTACAAGATGAAAAGAGCTTTGTAGATGGATGGTAATAATGGTTGCACACTATATCTTTAATATCACTGAACTGTATACTTATAAATAGTTAAGATGATATTTTTATATTATGTATGTTTTACCACAATAAAGAAGAATTAGGGAAAGGGGCAATTTCTTGGTAAAATAGTAAAGCAGAAGGGATGGTCTGCTCTCACCTAAAGTAAATGTCAAACTTAACCCAGTCCATTGATTACCTATGAAAGTACATTAATCCTCCTCTGAATTATTCATTCCTAGGGGACAGAGGGTCTGTTACTCATTCATTCATCCCTTAATATTATTGAGTATGGAGTATGTTTCGAGTTCTGTGTTAAATGCTGGGTAACCCCATCAGTAGGAACAGGAATTGCTGTCCTAGTAGAATTTACAAGGTGTGCTGAGTCCTGTGACAGAAACATCTGGCACCTGGGGGCTGAGGATAATAAAGGTAACTGCAAATAGGGAGGCCTTCCCTGAGACGGTGAAAGCTCAGACCTGAAGGACAAAAACGAATCACCAGGAGAAAGGCAGGAGCAGAGGATGATGCTAGTTATTCTAGGCAAATAAAATAGCTTGCATAAAGGTTCTAAGTAGAAGAGAAATTAGCCTGTTAAAGAAGTCAAAATGAATCCAGAGTGACTGGACTGGAGATGACCACAGAGAGTGGAAAGTACCCCACCATAAACAGCTTCACAGCCATGGGCAAAAAACTGACTCATGTCTCCCTCGAAACCCACATGTTGAAGCCATAACCCCTAATATGACAATAGCTGGAGATAGGACATATAGGGAGGTTGTTAAAGTTGAGTGAGATCATAAGGGTGAGGTCCTGATCTGACAGGATTAGTGCCCTTATAAGAAGAGAATCAGAAAGCTCACTTTCTCTCTCTCTCTCTCTGCCATGTGTGAGAAGCCTGCTTCTGCAAGCAAGAAAGGAAGCTCCTACCCTAAACCTAACCCTGCTGGGCCTTGATCGTGGATTTTCCAGCCTGCTGAACTGTGCGGAAATAAATTTCGGTTGTTTAAGCCACACAGTTTGTGGCATTCTGTTATGGCGGCTCAAAATGATTAACACACCATGGTTAGAAACTTGAGTTGTATATAAAAGAAATCTAAAACATTTTTCAAGCAAGGGAATGACATGAACTAATTTGTGTTTTATAACAGCTTTTGCTGGTATTGGGGGAAAGATGAAGAGGAAGAAGCACCGAAAAGGAGAAAAGAAGAAGCTATTGCAGTCAGCTGGATGAGCGGTGGTGGCAGCCTGAACTGGGACAGATTTAAGATACCTTCTGGGATTCCCAGGTGGCGCTAGTGGTAAAGAACCTGCCTGACAATGAAGGATACGTGAGAGACACAGGTTCCATCTCTAGGTCAAGAAGATCTCCTAGAGGAGGGCATGGCAATCCACTCCAGTATTCTTACCTGGAGAATCCTACAGAGAAGTGTGAAGGGCTACAGTCCATCGGGTTGCAAAGAGCTGGACACGACTAAAGCAACTCAGGACACATACAAGAGACATTCTAGAGAAAAAACAAGCCTTGTTGACAGCTCTCGTGCAGAAAGAGAAACCACAGAGGATGACTTTATGAGTTTGGGCTTGACTAGCTGAGTGGATGGTGCTGTCATTTACCAATTCTAGGAAGGAAAGAAGAGCAAAGAGTTTGGGAAAGAAGTAAATTCAGTTTTGGACACATCAAGCTTAAAATATCCAGGTAGAGATATCAAGAGCTCTGATTGTTATGTGAATCTGGAGCTCAGAGGAGAGGTTGGGACCAGATATCTAAATTGAAGAACAAAAGCATACAAACAGCTTTTAAAGTATGAGACCAGGGAGACAAAATATAGAGAACCTACATATGTAAAAAGAGAAGATACATGTGCAAAAGGACCAGGATCCTTACTAAGACTGTTTCTACTCTACCAAGCTTCCTCTTTTTGCTTATATTTATAAATGGGGGGAACTAGATAAATATGTAGAATATATAGGATAAAATGAACATAGTAAGGTCCATAGGGAAAGACTGTCTTTCAGTGCCTGCCTTTTAAAAGCAGAGTGCTATAACTAGAGAAAGAAATGAAGAGAGACCTGAATTACTGAGAGTTCTTATAAAATAAATTATAGTTTAATTAAGGTCTGTGTTTGTTAAAAATGTAAAGCAATTCCTCTCTTTCTCTGATGATAGAGAAGTGATAGAATGATAGAAACATAGATAATCAGCTACTCACACACACACAAAATATAAACTCCATGAATCTAAAATGTCTTTTCATCATTAAGATGAAGTAAGTCACAAGAGAAACAAAAAGCCAGAGCTGCTCTAACATTAGTTCTTTCCTCTCCTGTTAGTGATTCACTGACAATTAATGCCACCTTTAAATATTTCAGTCAAGAGAAATTGGTTTTATTTATACAAATACAAGGAGTTCTAACTGCCCTAGGCCCAGCAAGATCCCTTGGAGATGAAACTGCACAATCTACAGGGAATATAATGAGGGTAATGCTCCCATATCCTTCTTGAGCCAGAGTCCCTCCCATGAAAACACCCACTGGCTCCCAAAAGCTGCCCTCTGAGAGGCTCCTTCTGTACACAAACTTTTTAAAGATGTATTAATTTTCTTTGAAAGTAGAGTTGGGGAAAGAATCGGGAAGTGCATTTGAGCTGATTGTAACATCTACAAAATTAACATCTTTATATTTAATTACAGAATGAAAATAGGCAATTAAAGCCCATAATTAAAAGATATACATAATGATGAAATTACACTGTCAAGAAAAATCCTAACTACACGCTGTGAACCTGAAATCCCTAACACCACCTCCCACTGTTATTTCCATCACAGAAACAATTTACAAGGGCTTATCTAAGGAAGGGTTTCCATGTTTCTGAGCAGATCCATTTCATAGCAACAGAGAGTCTCTGAGAACATCCCTGCTGGTAATTTTCACTAAGACCAGTCAGCAAATCTACCCTTAACAGAAAGACTGGTTCATTGAAAAACAAAACAAAACATATATATATATCTTATGATTAGTGGGCTGGAAAGTTATTTTCTGGACAGTTCTCAAACTTCCTCTTTCACCATCACACCATAAGTAAGGATTTGCCCAGGTCTTTTTCTTTCCAAGGGCTTCCCTGGTGGCTCAGACAGTAAAGAATTTGCCTGCAGTGCGAGAGACCTGGATTCAATTCCTGGGTCGGGAAGATGCCCTGGAGAAGGGAAAGGCTCCAGTTCTCTTGCCTGGAGAATTCTTGTCTGGAGAATTCCATGGACAGAGGAGCCTGGTGTGCTATAGTCCATGGGATGGCAAAGAGTTGGACACGACTGAGCAAGTAACACTTTCACTGTTTTTCTTTTTGAAGCATCATCAAAACACTGAGCCAATTGAGAAACAAAGAAAAGAGTATATGTGAATCTATATATGTATGTGTGCATGTTTGTATAGTTCAGTACATATATACATGTGTGTGTGTGTGTACATATGCATATATGTACATATTTAGAGGTATATATGTTTGTGTGTTTGTGTATGTGAGAGAGAGTTTCTGGGAAATGTGAAGAAAAACAAGGATATCATGTCTCATGTAGTATCATGTAGTATCATATAGTTCAGGTCCAGCCACTAGTCTGTGGAGTAATTTGCAAACAATTTAGAAATATAACAGACAATGAGAGTTATAAAACCAAAGAGTTAAGGTACAAGAGAAAAAAACATGGAGAAACAGGGGGTCAGAGGATGTACCTGGATAGAATGCTGATATTACGTCAGGCATTTTAATAAGCACTGCCCATGTGTTGACTCATCTAATCTTTATTACAACCTTCTGAGATGGACATGACTCTTTTACAGGCAGAACAACCACAGCACAGTGCTTAATAACTTGCCAAGGTACTAAGGGTAGGGCTAAGTCACTGGCAGGTATGACAGAGAGTTAAAGGTGACTAAGTTTTTGACCTAAATGAAAAAAGAATTATGATAAAATTTTCAGAGACCAAAAAGGGAAGAAAAAACAATGGCCTAGTTGAGTTCTTCCACAGATGTTGTGCCTTTGAAATGCCTGAGGGTTCCATGAGGAGGGGTCCATCATGCAGCTGGAGATTCCGGACAAGAACCTGAGCAAAAGGTCAGCCTAGAGAGGCTGATGGGAAAGAGGTCTGAAGAGAGGCGACAAGCCGGGAGGGTGGCTCGAGGAAGCCAAGAGAGAAGACACAGAGAGGAAAAGAGGGTCAGAGAAAGGACGTGAGTCCAAAGTAGGACAAGCGTCAGTAAGTAATCATCTCCTACTAGCGTCTCCCCTGACCTCAACCTCCACTAACTCCCTGCTTCTTCCATCATAACCCACATGCTTGGGACAAGATAACCCTCAGCGAGTACTAAGGATAAGATCGTTGTTACTCATTGCAATTGCAATCAACAGTAAGATCTAGTAAGATCTAAAAGCACAGGGATTGTCGCAGAGCCCAGGGGTGGAATTGGAGCAGAGAGGGAGGCTCCAGAGGGAGGCTCCAGAGATATACATGTATAATTATGATGATCTCGTTGATGTATGGCAGAGACCACCACAACAGTGTAAAGCAATTATCCTCCAATTAAAAAAAAAAAAAAAGCACAGGGGTAGCATCCACCTTGTTCACTACTCAACTCTAAAAGTACTTAGCCTGGCACGAAATCATTATGGCCCGAGTCATGAAGGAATGAGCAGAGGACTGAAGAAAGCTCACAGATGGGAAGTAGTAGGAGTCAGCAAGCAGTGGAAACTCATTCCAGTCCAGTGCCGTCTCTACCACACTCCGCCGCCTCCCCTCCCCTCGCGGAGACCACTGCCCACAGTGTCAGGAGGTCGGCCCCCACACAATGTCTTCACGTGTTACAGAACATGTGTGTGCGCATACGGTGTGCAGAGGCCAAGCCACGGCCACTCTCCCCTAACAGACCACACCCCTCACTTACTGTGAACCTCCTGGCACACGGATACAATATCAAATCCAGCAGTTCAACCACCGTAACAAGCATCAAATGTTTACCCAGGCCAAAGCAAAAAGCACCATCCCACCCTCTGGCCCCATGGAACTTGTACCAGAATCAAATCACTGAAATTAGTGTGCTGGCTCCTCAGCTAACATAACCACTCGCTTCTGGCAAATCAGAGAGGAACCACTTTCCCTTCCAGACCACGCAAGCCTTTGAGCATCAACAGATGACAGAAGCAGCTCAGGGAAATTTGCACTTTGGGTTAAAGCAACTAAAGTCAGAGTGGGCATTAATGCTGAACTCAGTCAATATCACCAAAAGTATTCCAGTGGATATTAGCTATACTGTTGAGGCATTGAAAACACCCACAGACTGGATCCTGGCTTTGAAGTGGGATGAAAATGATTCCTCCTTTTCAGTGAAAACCTGGATCAAAGCATCAAGAGGTTCAGGGTTTGGCGAGACCTGGCAGGTGGGGGAACAGCGGAGCCATCCCAGCGTGGCTTTGGTGCCACTCCCAGGGGTGGACATTCACGAGGGATTCCCTGGGTTGGGGGGTGTGGCTATGGGGGACACAGCAGTGGCAGAGGTGGCAGCAGCCACGTTCCCCCGCTGTCTGGCGCTGGACCCTCCAGGAGCCAGAATGGGAGTGGGGAAGGAAGAGGAGGAAAACGGAGCTGTTTCAGGGTAGATGAGATGGCTCCATTCCTGAGCCACAGGGGAAAAATCGCTAAGCATCCCTGGAGCTGTTAGAGGAGATTTTAATGCCATGAAAGAGAAAGAGTTGGTGGTTCTCTAATTGAGGATGCAGTCAGAAACTTTATTATTATTATTATTTGCTGTTTTAGTAGCTCAATGTTTATCCTTACCAGCCTAAAGAAACACAGGTATAGCAAGAGAAAAATATTAAACAATCACAGTAAACACCAATACTACGGCAAGGACTCTGTATAAGCCTGAAGCACTCTGCCAAGCCTAAAGGCCCAGTGGCCCTGTATTGCTGCTGTAACAGATTATCACAAACATAGTGGCTCAGAACAAGATGAATTTATTATCCTGAGGTCAGAGGTCCTAAAGTTGATGTATTGGCAGAGTTGTCTTCCTTCTGGAGGCTCTAGGGGAGAGTCTGTTTTCTTGCCTTTTCCAGCATCCCCAGGCTGTCTGCATTCCTGGGCCCGTGGTCAGCAGCATACCATCCTCTCCTCTCTGGCCTCTGCTTCCGTCTTTACATCTCCTCTCTTTTACTCTGATCTTCCTGAGTCCCTCTTTCAAGGACCCTTGTGACTACATCAGGTCCACCCAGATAATCCAGCAAAATCTCTCCATTTCAAGGTCCTTAACCTTAATTAATCATATCTGCAAAATCCCGTTTATCACATAAGGTAAGGAATCCACAGATTCCAGGAATTAGGACATGGACATAGCCTACCACAAGCCTTTTGAAATTTCCCACTAGATTACCTCTGTCCTCAGCTATCCCAGGCCAGCATCCAGTCAGAGCTGCCTCCGGCTCCTTGTGGCTGGTCCACAGTGCTCGGCTTCAGGGTCACACTAGATCGGCACCCAGACGAGCTCTCTGCCAGCAGGACTCCCCTACGCTCCTTGGGCGTCTTAGAGTTTACCCAGAAGTTTTCCATTCTCTCTTTTTCTGTGATCAATTGCATGAGGCGAGAGGAGAGATGCTCTTCAACTCCTTTCACAGACAAGATACAGAAGGCCACACATTCAGAAAGCAGTCAAGTGGAGCTCAGAGGCCTGCCTCTCTGCTCCAAGTCAGCATACATTTTGCTGCCTGCATGATACCCTGGGTGAAGGTGGACAGCAAAGTGTCATCTTCAGTAAGGAATCACACAGTGGAAAACTTTACAGCTATTTCACTTCATTCCCCTTGACCCATGAGCCACCTACAAGGCCACACCCCACCGTCACACACACACACACATTCCTAAATCAGCATCACACCCAAGCCCTCATACACTCACAGAATCAAAAATGAGAAGGACAATGGGGTTCCTCCAACCTAGGAGATCCTAACCTTTTGTTGTGCCCTGGACCATGATGCAGTCTGGTAAAGCTTCTGAGTGTTTTCCAGGAATAATGTTTAATGCATAAAATAAAGAGCATAGGATTAGAAACAAAACTAATGGTACTAGTTATAAAATATTTGAAATATGGTTATCAAAATATTTTAAAATATATAGTAGAATAATAGATCTTATTAATCCATTAAATAATAAGATCTAGTCAATGATCTAATAACACTATAGTTTCAAAGGGGTGATGAGTATTGATAATATTTTGAGATAGCTGATAAAATTATGTGACAGAAAAATACTACTATTTCTACTAATTGGAAGAAATGTTACATTTTTGTTAGAGTTTAGAAAAATAGAGGATTTTTTTTCCTATCAAGGTTATAGAACACTCCCTTCCAAGTTCTACACAGAGAATTCATGTCTGAACCTCAGATTTCAGAATCTTTATTTCAGCCCCTTCTCCTGCCTCAAGATAATCATGTACTTAAAGCAATGAAATGTCAAGCATTTAAACAAATTTAAATTTTCAACAGGAATGGAAAGTCCACAAACGCCTTTAGTCACTTTATTCAAATTCTTGGACTTCATTCTTCAGACACTTTCTAAAATTATATATTTATTTAGTTTCTACTCTTCTTAGTTTATAGTGAGGGATAAACTGAATTAAAATAAATCTAATTTTATCTTTGTACTATGAAAAATGCTTACAAAGCAAATCAATCACTTCTACAAACAAGACTGCAGGGAGAACTTTAGCCTTTTTGAAAAAAGCAAACTCTTTCCAAGCTCTTAAAAAGTTCTTTAGTGGTGTAATGAAAGTATCAACAATGCAGATGTTCATGACAACTGGTTTCTGTCTGACTTGCTCCTTCACTGGTGCCAGCACAATTTGCTGACCACGCTTCCTGCGTGTCCAGGTCAAATGTACTCATACAGAAAACAGCCTATGTACAGAACTATCTCCAAACGGGCTAGTGATCCCCAACCAAAAGCAGAGAAAATATGTAGGACATTTCAAACCCAAGTACACAGAATCTCATTCTTAAGAAAGAATTACTGCATTAGAAGTGAAATAATGCTCTTAAAGGGATCTATCCCTGTGCCTGGTATGTAATAAGCACTCAAACATTAGCTATTATTATTGAATTGTTAATTTATTGGTACATTTAGTGATTATATAATATGGATTAGTGATCCAATAATCAAAATAGCTAATATTATTAAATATTATTGCTATACAACAGATTGTTCCTACACTTTATGTTTGTTCCTACACTTTATGATTGTTCCTACACTTTATAGGATGTTAATAACAATGTTCACTAAAGGACTATGCCACATTTATGTTTCAGAACTTGGCTTTGATGTGTCTGAAACATGAGAGAAAACAGATTTGGTTCCCTTGCACATCTATCTCAACTTAAAATTCAAATGATATCCAGTGACCCCCATTGTTTCATCCTCTTCTGGCGGGTCTCAGAGGCATAATCATATTTCATGAACAAAAAGTCATAATGCTAGGTCTGACAGAAGATTTTTCCCCCTAGTTTGTGCATTTATGTGAAAAAACTCTCTAAAAGTTATCACATTCAGTTATACTCATAATAAATTAGAAAACTGCTTTTATGGAGAAAATTAAAAAATCAACAACAGAAAGATAAAATTGAGCAAAAAGATTTTCCAATCATCATCATTTGAATATGTAAAATCAGGACTATCCTTAAAAATCCTGCACCCATTGGTCACCACATCCACTAGCAGAAGTTAGAGCATATGTACCCCCAAAGAAACCAAACTGTATATCCTTAAATATTTTCTTAGGTATTTAAATCATGGCAGGTGTTGGCCCATGCCTTGGCTGCCAGATTCCTCCAAACAGAAAATACGCTTCTGCTGCATCTATGTTAAACCAAACCCACCACTGTTAATTAATAATAGTGTAGTAGGTCAAACTGTGTCACCCCAGGAGGAAGTCCTAACTCCTAGTACCTATAGACACGGCCTTATTTGGAAATAGAATCTTTGCAGATGTTATCAAGTTAAATTGAGGTTATACTAGATGAGGGCATCGTCCAATGACTAGTGTCTTTATAAGAGAAAGGAGAGGAGATTCAGACACAGAGGCATAGACACGCACTGGGAAGAAGGCTGTGTGACCACAGAGGCAGAACTGGAGCAATGGCAGGAGGCACCAGGAGCTAGGGGAGGCCAGGAGGATGGCTCGCTAGAGCCCTTGATGGAGCATGGCTCTGCTGACACCTTCCTGGCCAGAACTTCTAGCCTCCGGAACGATGCATTATTAATGCATTAACAGTGCATCAAGGATGCAATAATAAATTTCTGTTGCTGTAAGCCAGCCAGTTTCTGGCAATTTGTTAATTCAACCCGAGGAAGCAAATAGAAACAGTTAAATCTACTTATTCTTTTTTTCAGAGGTATTTTTTTCCATAAATCATGGCCTAATGTCTGATATGTCTAACATTCATGTGCTTAACCAAGGCTTTTACATGTCAAAGATTAGCTTGGAGCTCCACTGCTGCGGTATTGCAATATCACATTGAAGTATTATTTCTCTTTATCACTGAGATTTCAGTGCCCCTTTAAAGTTTTAAAGGCCTCCCTGCTTCACCCTGTCTCCAGCCCTGTTTCCCTAAGCCTTTTCCCACTGTATCCATCAGTTTGCATTTTTCCAGGCTGAATTGTTCTCCTTCCTGTCAGAACCACAACAGTGTTGATGCCTGTGAAATAATTCTTGGTCTCCAGTGACTCTAACAATTGATTGCATCTGTGAATTTTAATAACATACTTGATATTTCCAGCAGATAGTTGAGGAAGATGCTAATTAAGGCCAATCCTAACCATATGCCTACAGGCCCTTTCTAGATACTCCCCTGGGGTAGGGTGGGGTGATGGTGGGGTAGTATCATTGTTGAGATTGTTGAGATATCCTTTGTAATTTTTCCACTACATTTCTGCAACCTAAGCCTTCCTCGCCATTTCAATGCCATCCTGAGAACATTTCAAAAGAGGTGATGGGAAAGAAATCCAACAAAGAAGGGATACATGTATATGTATAGCTAATTCACTTTGCTGTGCATAAAGATATGCCTATGCAACTTTGGAAAAGTATCAGGAAGGATGAGCATCAGACCTTAAATGTTACAGAAAGTAGCTATCTCTGGGGAATTAAAAGAAATGGCTGAGAAGGGAAATTTTACTTCTCATTTCATATCATTCTTAAATGATGGGATTATGGGTTGTGTTTCCTGAATGATTTTGAGGTTTTTTAATTTTAAAATAGTTGAGGAAAAACAGTGCTACAAAAGTGCCTGCTATTGAGCTGCAACAATGTGCCACATGAATTAGCATATACTCTCCTTAAGGTACACATTTTCCATCAGTAACCAACACACACACACACACACACACACACACACACACAGATCACACCTTTTCAACAGCTGGGGAAACCACCGTCACAGAGAGGAAGGCACTTCCCCAAGGTTACATAACCAGTAAGTCAGAGCAAGGACACATTCACCGCTCTGATTATAACCCTGTACTCTTTCCATAGTCCACACTGCTTCTACTACCATCAGATTCTCTGTCCTGCATTTGTTCACTCATTCGTTCCACTGACACATGCCAACGCCTACCTGTGTTTAGCACCACACTTCGTTCCAAAAAAAGCTGCAAAGATGAACAAGGCAGGATGCCTGCCCTTTAACGGTTCACAGTCTCTTCTGCTGTTTATAAGAAACAGAAGGAAAAAGAAGGCTCCACGGGTGGAGAGTAAACAGCAGGGAACTGTCCATCTGCCATGGCTACGCTTGTGAGGTTGAGTCAGAAGAGCGCTCTGACCCCCTCCTTCTAAAAGTGCCCTTTGGTGCTGGAACAGGGCAAAGATGCTCTTGATATTGGAGCGTATCTTTGGTTATCTCACCCAAACTCTTATTTTTGTCCCACGTGAGCACAGAGGAAGAGGGGAGGAAGGAGGGGAGCAAAGTACCTGTAGAAACCTGAAGAGAGTGAAGGACTCTGGTTGTGGTATAAATTATACATGGAACTGAAGGTTAGACTAACGGTTGATAGAAGGGGGATATATGTACCCTCTGATGCTGTTGTTGTTCAAGCTCCTATGAATTTCATTTTTATATGCTGGTGAAAAAGAAAAAAAAATTACTCTGACTCAAAACAAAGAAACACAGACTTACTGTGGGCTCATGGGTAATTTTTCTAAGGATTTTCAGAAATGTTATAGTCTAAATATTGTAAATAACTCTCTCCCCTTATATAAGTGGGGGGTCACATGTTGGGCTCTATTGGACCTTGATGGACATGTAGACATTGCTATATTTAAAATGGGTAACTAACAAGGACCTGTTGTATAGCACAGGGAACTCTGCTCAACATTCTGTAACAACCTGAGGAAAGAATTTGAAAAAGAATAGGTAAATGTGCATGTATAACTGGATCACTGTTGTGCAGCTGAAACTGATACAACATTGTCAGTCAATTGTACACCAATATAAAATAAAAACTTTAAAAAGGATTTAGAGAAGTATGCAACTTCACCTCAAAGTTCACTTAATTTGTTTTCTTTTCCCTGGAGTTGAAATTTTTTCAAATGATAGTGCATTTTATATCCTTGGCATGTGCCATGGTTTGATAAGAGGCAGTAAATATAAGTGGCAAGGACTGGTATGCACAGTCACTGTGAATTGGAACTTCCTGGGACATATCATGAAGGACAAGGACCAGTGAACTGGGAAGTGTAGAATCTGCCGGGTGCAGAGGAGGGCCGTGGGCGCTTAAGGCAGCTGTCACCATGGGAGACAGATCTATGAGGTGCAGATACATGAATGAGCACTCCTAGGACCACAAGGGAACAGGACTTGCCAGGCTCTTGAGACGCAAGGAACCCTGGCAACCATCTGTCACCCTCCCTCCTGTCACAGGTTGCCACCTGAGGTTCAGAGAGGTGCAGTGGTCTGTAAACACCACGCAGCAGGATCAGCCTGGTCATCTGAACAAGGTCCCTGCTCTGCTTGGCTGTTTAATACATGCTCTGTGAACATGTCCCCATAAGAAATAGAGGTTCAGAAGCGGGAAGGTGGGGACCCAAACAAGAAATAAGGAGTCTGAGAGGGGTTCTGACAGATCAGAAAATACACATAGGAATAAATGAGTCATAGGATGAAATGCACAGCATGGGGAATATAGTTAATAACACTGTAACATCTTTATAGGATAACAGGTGGTAACTAGACTTCTCATGATGATCATTTTGCAATGAATAGGAAAATCAAGTCACTGTGCTGTAAATCTAGAAATAACATAACGTTGTAGGTCAATTATAATTCAATGATAATAATTAATAATTAATTAAAATACATGTAGGAAACTGATGAGAAGTTAGAGAGATCAGATGGGGTTTTGGGCTGATAGCCCTTGAATACCGTATCAAAGTGTCTCATACCTTTTTTTTTTTCCCAGGAAGGTAACAAAGAATTACCACATATTGGAACAGAGCTCAAACAGCAAATTCACTATTTTTTTATCCCCAGAAACAGACTAACCTGTGAGGAGGAAGGAAAAGATCTTCCTGAGAGTAAAAATAATCTCACAAAAGATCTTCCTGAGGATAAAAATAATCTCAGAATCCCAGGGAAAGAAAGAGGAGGGTACCTAGATTTTTCACACATTCTCTCTGAAAAGAACAAATACTTTCACAGTATCTTCCTTTAAAAAAAATTACATACCTTCTTTTCTTTTTCTGATGTAATGTATACATATTAATTATTTATGAGCTTTCAATTGTATGAAGAACCAAAAACAATCCTTATAATCTCCTCATCTGAAATCAAACATGGCTAATCTTTTAGTATATTTACTTTAAAGGTTTGATTTTTGTGTGTGCATTTTTACATAACTGATCTCATACTTTTATTTGACTCTAAAACTTCTAATTTTTCTTAATATGACATAAATTCCTTTCAGTGGTATTCAATAAATACCTAAAATTAAAATTCTCAAACCCATCATTTCAAAGGTTTAAAACCTATACACTGAACCATACCCTAATGGCCACTTAGATTATTTCTTTTTTGTACCTAATGCTTCATTTTTGTGTTTGTATTTTTTCCCTTTCAGTATGTTTACTTAGAACAGATTCATAAAAATTAAACTCCTACTCCAAATAGCACAGACATTTTTAAGGTAATTCATATATCTGACTGAATTGACATAATTCTGGAGTATATACAGAATTATTATTTTTACATATATAGAATTGCTAGAGTTTTTAGTTGGATGAAAGTGGTTTCTCCTTTTTAATGGCTTTTCTCCAATTACAAAAATATTTCATATTTGAAGAAAAGAACACTCTCCATAATGTTAGACTGCTGGGACTGGGGATAGGGCAGGGGATGCTTAAATGAAATTTAATGTCTCCCCACCCTTGGGCACTTTTTACAATGCTGCTTTTTCCTGTCTTCTAATCAGGGCTACATGACCCTCCATTTCTTCATCAACTACCCCACCCAGGTCCTCTGCCAGCCTCTCAGACTCTTGGATATGATCCCTCCTATGATTTATCAAGGGAGATTCCATCTTGCATTTCCTGGTAAAGAGGCCAAGTTCACACAAAGAGGCTTCTGCACCCTTGCCCAGGGCTTTGGAAAGTGAAGTTTTGCAACAAAAAGATTTGTGGTGCATTCCTGATCTTCACAGTCTGTGTGTTTCTCATTATCTTCCCTTGGATACAATCACTGGCTTTCGTTCCAAAGGCACCCAAGGCCGGTCACTGCTCCTCCCAGAGCAGGGAGACTTCTTTAGTGCTAACGGTATGGAGAGAGATGAGTCAGTAACCTCTCACGTAGTCAGACCTCCTCCTCTCCAGCCCTTCCGGCAGAGGTCTCCTTCACTCCCTTACTACCCACCTGCTCTCTTGCTGGGCCTCGCCACCCCCACCTCCTCTCCCTCCCAATATTGCTCATCCACCACAGCAAGGTCAGGTCGTCTTGGAGCAGAAGTCATATTATCTTACAACTCTGCTCCAACATCTGCAGCAGTTCTTTGTTACCTACATGGGAAGCAGGGCCCAGCATTTTGCAATGGGTCAGTAAATGTTTAGCATCTTCTTTTTAATGAGTGAGCTCTAAGCACCATGGGAGCTATACAATGAGCTCTATGTCTGGTTCTGGGAGCTGAAAACAGACATATGAAAAGTTAAATAAGAAGGCTTCAGTTCCCACCGCTTTCCAGTTCCCCAGTCCTGCAGATTTGACCGCCAGCTCTCACACTCATCTTGTTTCAAACAGAACTTACTCTCTTCTCCCCCAATCCATGTTCTCTATAGAATAGCCTCACTATCCATGTTCTCAAGACAAGACAGATACAAACCAGGAATATGGGGAAACATGGGGTCCAGAGATTTGGGCTTTGTAGTGCCCATCAACATCAGTTATCTACTTATGCACTTTCTTAGTAGTGCTTAGAAACATAAAAAGTATAAGCATAAAAAAAATAAACATGGCATGTACCCACTGTTGTGAGCAGATAACCTAGAGGAGGAGACCTAGAGTTTGCAGGAACAAACTGTCTAGCGTCAACTCATACACACAAACTGTGACTCACAAACCTAAGTCTCCAGGTCCTCCCCCAATCATCCACCATAGGCAACATGGACCAAGACATCTCCATGTAGCCTCACAATTCTCTTGGACTTGTCTTCTACCAAATCTCAATCAAGTCAGACACTAGAACAACCACAATTTGTGGGCACTTTATACTTATAGAGCACTCTCCCAAACATCCCAAACTCTTCACACAATATCTTGTTGTGCTTTAACCCTCACAACAAAATCACACGGTGTGTTCTCATCACCTTCATTTTACAGATGAGAAAATCATGTTGAAGGAATTTATATTCTTTTGGGGCAACAGACATATGTTTAAATTCTAACATGTGTCAGAAATTAAGGGTGAACATGTATTCATGAAGATCTTTGCCATTAGTGACTTAACAACCTGAGGAGACAGAAACCTAAACGAATAATTTCCACATAATATGGTGTGATAACAGAATATGCAGAAGTTGTACCAAATGAAGAAAAATAACACCATTCAGCCCAACCCACAGATTCACGGAGATTCCAGGGAAGGCGGGTGAGAAGGGAAGAAACATGTCAACTAAACTAGAACTTGAATGAGTTGTTGGCTCACAGATAGGGAAACTAGAATCTGAATTTGGGTTTGTCGGACTCTCCAGTTCATGTTTTTCCCTATTCTGTGATGTGGTAGGTTTTCAATGGATATTCATTGAGTGACAGAAGAAATGAAGGAATAAATGAACATATTATGCGTCCCCCTGTGGAGAGAATGGCTGAAATATCAGTCCAAACGCCCACATTCTGACCAGCTGAGCTAACCAGCTAATGCAGCTTAGGGAATTCCAGGAAGGCTCCCTGGTAACAGGTAAGGTGGTTCTCAACATTGGACACCCTGATTCACTGCTACCACATCTCAGAATTGGTTGGTATGTCCTAGAGTTGAGAAGAGGACTCCCCACTTCTTTCCACTCCGCTGCCTCAAAAACCTCTTGTCGTGTCCCTGGCTTTGCAGACAGTGGAAAATAAACTACAATCAGTAAGACCAGAGTCCCAACTGACACAGCAAAGATTCCCTCAGAATCCCACACTAAACCCCTTGGGCTCCAGATAACTCTGTGTAAGGAAAACGGATCCTCATTCTCCTACGCCTACCTCCTCTGAAATTCGGTTTTGGAAGGAGGAGAGCCAGGATCTCCAAGACGAAGATCAGAGCGGCGCGCCCACATCCTCAAGTGATTACATGGGGCCGCCTCTCTCCTCCCACAGCCGCCGCTCCCCCGGGGTGTGCGGAGCAGATGCCTCCGCGCCAGCAGCCCCCGTTCTGCACTTCCTGCTTCGCAGCCCAAATCTCTGCCTTCTGTCTTCCTATGCTTGGCGTACACATGCAGTAAGCTTGGAGCCTGTGTGTGCCGCCATTTCACAATTTAAAAACCCCAAATAAGAGACAGGTGGCGGGATTCTCCCAGAGAATTAAAAGAAAGACGTCAAGCCCACGCCGCCGTCTGAATCTGGCTACCAGTGAGCACCCCAGGGGTGGGTGTTTGGGGCTAAGGCTATGATTTCAGTAGTAAAAATGCAGAATCTACCCAAACCATAAAAAGTTGTTTTTATTCCTTGGTCCCAAATATTTCTACTCAGAATTTCCTCTTGGCTCTTCCCAATTCTTGAGACAAGTCGGACTCATTTTGAACAATTAACGGAATCAGTTTGTGGAGACGTGTCCTCTCCATAAAATCACAATGGTTTCTTGAAGGAAGGCAATATGAAATGGACCTTACAAAGTCACAGACTCTTTGGTACCATTATTGGCATCAGTTTGGGGCTCAAGAATCTTCATTGCCTGCTTGGGAATTAAGATTTAATGAATCAACTTCCCCATGATGGGTTAAGATGGGCTTGCAAATTTTGCCACTGGGGCAAAAAATCACTGTCTTTTCCTTTCCTCTAAGGAAGTAGGGTTCATCTCATACCCTAGGGGTCAGCAGACATGTTTCTGAAAAGGCCCAGATAGTAAAAAATTTTCGCTTTTGTGGGCCATAAGAATTCTGCTGCAACTATTCAACTCAGCTGAGGTACCACAAAGGAAGTCACAGACAATATGTAAATATATGAGCATAGCTAGGTTTCATTAAAACTTTATAAAAGCAGGCCTGTTTGTTCCACCATCATCTAAGTAACCTCTAAAGATATCAGAACTGTCATTAAACATATTTTCCAGGTGATCGGTATACAATATATCTGGAAACCAATGTGTCTCAAACCTAATCAACTTGCAAATTCTGAAACCTGAAATTCTGTATATTCAAACAAGCTCCCACGTGATACTGATGCTGTCAGTGGATGTTGCTTTAATTAGCAAAGATCTATTTCCGGATTCTCCACAAAACCCAATACCGGGGTAGAACATAGGAACGGGTGGGTACCAGCAGCCCACCAATCAGTTCAGTTCAGTCACTCAGTCACTCAGTCGTGTCCAGCTCTTTGCGACCCCATGGACAGCAGCACACCAGGCTTCCCTATCCATCACCAACTCCCAGAGTTCACTCAAACTCAAGTCCATCAAGATGGTGATGCCATCCAACCATCTCATCCTCCATTGCCCCCTTCTCCTCCTGTCTTCAATCTTCCCCAGCATCAGGGTCTTTTCCAGTGAGTCAGTTCCTCTCATAAAGTGGCCAAAGTATTGGAGTTTCAGCTTTAGCATCAGTCCTTTCAATGAATATTCAGGAATGATTTCCTTTAGAATGGACTTTTGTGGGCCAACATTGGACACCCTGATTCAATATTGGATCTCCTTGCAGTCCAAGGGACTCTCAAGAGTCTTCTCCAACACCGCAGTTCAAAAGCATCAACTCTTTGGCACTCAGCTTTCTTTATAGTCCAACTCTCACATCCATACATGACTACTGGAAAACCCATGGCTTTGACCAGATGGACCTTTGTTGGCAAAGTAATGTCTCTGCTTTTTAACATGCTGTCTATGTTGGTCATAGCTTTTCTTCCGAGGAGCAAGTGTCTTTTAATTTCATGGCTGTAGTCAACATCTGCAGTGATTTTGGAGCCCAAAAAAATAAGGTCTCTCACTATTTCCATTGTTTCTCCATCTATTTGCCATGAAGTGATGGGACTGGATGCCATGATCTTAGTTTTCTGAATGTTGAGTTTTAAGCCAACTTTTTTTTTTTTAAGCCAACTTTTTTACTCTCTTTCACTTTCATCAAGCCCACCGATATCCACTCAGTTTCTCTACCTCCAAACAAAATAATACATGGATAATACTATGCTAAATATTATGCCAAAGCCAAAATAACTGACAGATACTCAGACCATGACTAAGAGGGTCGCACAATCTTTTGGAATAGGAGTGGGGGGGCATGCAAGTGGAACCTCATGCACATAAAAAAGTAATCAATACAAGAGACAGTGTGAATACATGAGACATCAGTGAAAAACCCTGACAAATGCTGTGAATGTCTAGCAGGAAGACCCCAATCCTTATCCATCATAAAGTGAAGAATGAGGGGCTCTGTAATCCAGGAAGCAGGAATTTTGAGTAAGCTCGGGGTCAAGAGGAAATTCAGTGAACGGTTCCAGCCAGAAACACAGTATGATTGCTTCAGCCCACAATAGCAGAATAAAAGAGTTGATGTAATATGAGAAATTATAGAGTATGGAGACAATGGAAATAAGATTATGTATATCAGCCCTAGATCAACTCTGAGGGCAAAACAGTTTGTGACTGACCCTTAAATCTACTCTTAAAAGCTACAAAGACTAAAGCCAAAACAAGAGGTTGAGATCTTAGAAAACACTAACTCAGAGTGTTTCATGCATATATATTTTGAGGTCCCCTGATATTTCCCCCTGAAGGCTTATTGTTATGGCACCTTAAATCTGCTTCACTTCCCTGATAGCTCAGTTGGTGAAGAATCTGCCTGCAATACAGGAGACCCCGGTTCAATTCCTGGGTCAGGAAGATCCGCTGGAGAAGGGATAGGCTACCCACTCCAGTATTCTCTGGCTTCCCTCATGGCTCAGCTGGTAAAGAATCCACCTGCAATGCGGGAGACCTGGGTTTGATCCCTGGGTTGGGAAGATCCCCTGGAGAAGGGAATGGCTAACCATTCTGGTATTCTAGCCTGGAGAATTCCAAGGAGGACTCGCAAAGAGCTGGACACGACTGAGCAACTATCAAAAAAATAAAAGAAAATCTGGTTCAGAAATGCAACCACACTCAGCAAGAGGAGCATCGGAAATGAGCATCTCCCAAAGCAAAGTCATCCATCCCGCCTGGAGCATGTTCCACACAGATGCTGGATCTCAAGGATGGTATCCAGATGTCTCAACCCAGCCAGTGAGCAGGCTGGCACCTCCCTCCTTTGCAACTCTATCTTTCACCACTCCTCCTCCCCAACCCTCTGCTCCTGGGAGATGGCTATTTCCTCCTTCCCCTCCACCTGTATGCCCACTTCCATCCTTGTTTACTGGTCATTCTGAATCCTTGTTCAGGATTCTGCTCCTGAATGACCAGTAAACAAGGTCTGCTCCATCAATAATGAGTGACCCACACCTTTCTCTGTGTATCGAATGTCTGCCTGGCCTCCAAGCTCCACCCCCTCCAGAGTCAAGGCATTTATCCTCTGACCCACCCAGCCACAATTGCTGCTCTCCTTCTTTCAACCTTTCATCACTCTCTCAACACATCCTCACCTGCTTGGAGTGAATTCTCTTCTGCGTTACTTCTCTCTGTTGTTAGCCATGAGCAGCTTAGGCTGGGTTATTTCTCATTTATACTTGAATCATTCCAAGTCTCTTCCAGAGTCGCTTACATATCACAGGGGCTCAGTAAACAGTGTTATTATTTTATCAAGTAAAAATACTATGCAAAGTCCTTGGATCCCATGAGAAAAAAACAAAAAAGGAGCATGTTGTCTAGCCCACCAGTTCTTTTTCAGATCACTGCAGTCTGCTCTCAGGTTCTGCTTTTCAGAATGTTTTTGGAGCCTGGCTCATCGGGAAATGTCTGAGTCAACTTGCCCACCTCCAGCGCATCTCACCCCACCCCACCCCCATCTCTGTACAGAGCTAGCCTCCTCCATGTCTATCGGCTCCCCGCTGTCATGCAGTCACACACCCTCCATAGTTGTGGCGCCCTAATTAGATGCTGACCAGGATCTTGCCTTCTCTAAAAGGATCCAGGTACAGTCCAGTTCCAAAATCTCCGACCCTCAGGTTTATTGCAGCAACACAATTAAAGTGTGTCATTTATCCCAACCGTAACCCATTCTGTGACTAAGCAGGCATCTCCAGGGTTTGCTCCTGTCAGGGCCCCAACTTCCACCCACCCCGCACCTCCAGCACCCCCCATGCCGTCTTCATGCCCCAGCACCTGTGTCCCCCAGGACACATGAAATCAGAACTTCCCATCAGAGATGTTCATGAGAAACAGACCACTCGCAATGAGAAAAGGACGGCCTGCAGCTCGTGAAGGAGAATCAAGCTACAGTTGGAAATACAAGCTTTTCCTTTAAAGGAGAAAGTAACTTTGGCAGCAGTGCTCTTCCAAGCTGCCCTCCAACAGTGTTGAAAGGACCATTTTGGGAGAGAAGGAAAGGGAGAAAGTGCGAGTGACAAATGGGAGCAGAAAATAGCCAAAGAGAGGGAAACAAAGGGAGAGGAGGCAGGACCGCAGTGAGAAGGCACAGGGGAGGAGCGGGGAGGCAGAGCAAGAGAATGGGGATCAAAACATAGGAAAAGGAGAAGGGTGCAGAGGTAGTGGTGGAGGGGTGGGGAAGGAGGGGAGGGCAGGCTGGCACCCCTGGGTCTCACAAACAGGGGCCCCCAGTTCTGTGGGAGTTCTGCCTGTCTCCCGCGGGAGCTCTGCCATCCAGAAGAGGACAGGCTCTCCACTGGCTTATTAGAGGCACTCAGTGCTGAGAAGTCTATGCCAGATCCCCTTGGCCCAATACAGACAACTGAACAGAATTCAGGGAATCTATCTCCAAAGGCACTTGTTGATCTTCTGCGCTCAGCCTTCATTAGAGATGCAAGATCTTTGAAGAGTCGGTGAGCAAATACCCAGAGTTTCTATTAATAACGCTCCTTTTCCCTCACAAGTGTTCCGGTTTAGATGTTAAATACTTGTTCTTCCTATTAGTAAGAGACACAGGAAGCTGAAACTTATTGAGTCTTTAAACAGATTGAAATACTTAGTCTCATCATTTTGAGAAAAGGAGGAAGTCTGCACTGGTCACCAGAAGAGACCAGCAGGGTTGAATGAATCCAAAGTCCTTGAGATAATTCTCGGCACAATACTATGATGGGAAGAATGGGGAGGCACACAGACAAGGTGCTCAAACCAAAGCTATTTATAGCACATCTTGGATATTGAAATAATAATTTCTAGAAATAGTCATTAAGATTGGGTGGCAGGGGAAGAAAAGACCACAATGATGAGTACTTTTACCCTTCTGAGAGGTAAAATGGAATGAATCACAGATAAATAATGTTTGAGGAGTGAAATGGAACAGAGAAACTCTGCAATCACCTCTGGTTAGTGGTTAAGTGCAGCTATGGATTATTCATTCTGAAATGTACACCATGAAGGCTCAAGTTAAAGACCACTTAGCTCTCCAGTATGAAGAATCTATTGGAAGGAGGAAAGGAAGGAATGAAGGATGGAAGGGAATTGGTTTCAGGGCAATCTGTGGGAAGAAAGGGACCCAAGTTATTTTATCACCACAAGTAGGCTAAGGAATATTGGGGGAAGGTGGGCAGTTTCCTAGACAATAAACAGAAAGGAATGTGTAATCCCAGGAGCATTGTTAGTGAGAAGAAATCTCCTGGGGAATGTGAGGAAACAGTATTTTACCCTCCTGCCCTTCATCCTTTATCCCAAGGATTCTCCACATTATTTACTCAATAGTGCATTCATTCAACAAGTGTCATAGAAGCTGCAAGTTAGATGTAAGCCTAAGTCAAGGCACTGGGTCCGCAGTGAGCATCTTCCATGTGCCAGAAGCCACACTAGATGCTAGGGATACAGGCATGAAGGAGATGTTCTCTGCCTTTGGTGACCTATGGACTGAGAGGGTCTCAGATGCATGAAATTACTACACACCTAGTTTATTTGGTAGGATTCAAATCTGCTAACAGATGAACTGAGAGAGAAGTCTCCTTCAGACCAAAATTCACCTACAGCTGACCACCTGGACCTGTGCAAGTGCTTTTGGTCTCCTCATGACGCTTTGCAGTATATCATGCTTCTTTTTTTGCCTTGAGACTGGGAGCTAAGTGGCCCACTTATCTGCAATTAGCATTCCTGGCTAGGTTTTCTTGTACTTTTAACTTTCCCAGACCTTATTGTAGGGCTCTGGTTCTCTTATTCTGGTTTTAATAGTTCTATTAAGTTTTTTTTTTTTTTCCCTAAACCACCTCAAATTATTTCTGGAAGCAGGAAATTGATTTAAATTTTTTCTAAATGGAATTGTACTATTAGAAGAGGCCTAAACTGATCCAGGAAACCCAGAGATTCCAGTGGGTCCTGTAAAAACAGGGGAGACCTAGAGATCCTGGGTCACTCAGAGCTGGGAGTCCAGGATGCCCTAGGATGAACATTTACTCTGGGTTGGCCACAACCGGATCCTTCAAGTGCAAAGAGGAAATGGACATTCAACACCAGGTTCTAGGATCCAGGGCTTCCCAGGTGGCTCAGTGGCAAAGAATTCACCTGCCAGTGTAGGAAGTGTGGGTTCAATCTCTGGTCCAAAGATCTCCTGGAGAAGGAAATGGCAACCCACTCCAGTATTCTTGCCTGGAAAACCCCATGAACAGAGGCGCCCAGTGGGCTACAGTCCATGGAGTTGCAAAAGAGTCAGACACAACTTAGCAACTGAACAACAAGGACAGAACCCAAGGTTCGCCCCTCTCCATGACACCGACCAGGGTAAGTGAGGGGCTCGGGGGGGCCCACAGTCACCCCCAGTCTCCTGTGGTTACACAGCATCAGTGACCAGCCCTACTTACATCCATGGGTGCAGAGCATTCTCTGAGGGACAGGATCCTCAGGAAGAGCTGGCCTCTGCTTCTCTTCAATTATTGCAGCTTCTTTGCGTCAAGTCACAGCCTTGGAACTTTCTAGAGCATTGAACCCCCGACCAGTTGTGGATCTCCTTTTAGGAAGGGGGAGAAAAGGGAAAGCAATGCTTTGTTACAAACTTTTTCTTCATTCACATTTTCTTTCCTGCTTGACATTTCTGTCCACCACTATTAAACAGAAGCCTCCCAGCGACCCCAGGCTCTGAAGAAATTTGACAGATCCTCAGAGATTTTGTTTATAGGGGTTATACAATTGATATTTATCAATTAGAAATTAAAAACTGTTAATTTTAAATTTACTACTCATTTCATTAAAATATGATTGTATGTTAACACATAATAATTTTTTATAAAAATTTTTCCAAAAAATGCTTAGTGAGAAGTCTAACACTGCTTACTATTTTTAAAAATCTCTTTGATATCTGACTTAATCAAATGGATCCTCTTATCTGCTTCTAGATTCAGTTTGTTACAATAATAATGCAAGTCGTTTAACCTCTGGAAACCTCCACCATACACTGTGGGAGAATGAGAGTGAAAAAAAATACAAATCCTAATGTTATTTTGAGAATAGTTTTGATCTTGTGAATCCCCTAAAATGGTCTCACAAACTTGCAGGGACACCCAGAGCTCCCTGGAATAACTGCTCCATATTCCACTTCAGACTATTAGTCCCTTTTTCAGGTACAACTAGTTATCAGTTGACTGAGTAATTTTCTAGAACCAGCCTACATGTATGTAAAACTATATGGATATACAGTGTTTTTAATTTAAAAAATAAAGTTTTAGTGTCCTGTACATTTCACTTTGGGCTTTCTGTTTACATGTTGGGGGTAGTTGCATTTTAGCATATGTAGTTATGTCATTCCTTTCTAAAGATCTGTTGTTTTCCACTGAATGGATATAACCATATATAACTACATAAGTGCTGCAGTGTCCAAGTGAGTTGATGAACAGCTACCAGAAGTTGGCAGCTTCTTCACTGAAAGATCTAGAACTTAAAGGGAATAAAGTGGCCACACAAATCAAGAATGGATGTCACATATGTTAGAATAGCTTTCCTCCGGCTTCTAGTTTCCCAGAAAGGCATGCAGCTGAAGCCTTCAAAATATGAGAAAATATTCAAACTCTTGCTCTACTACTGTCCTTTTCTAGTTGGGGTTTATCTCACTATTTCAGAAGAAACTCGTACTAATATCTCTGCACCTACATGTACAGGAATGTTTACAAACATCAGCCTCTCAAAGCATACTCACTGTCATCACTGTCACGTCATCATGGGAGAAGCGCCAAGTGCCCCCAAGTATTTTATTTTATTTTATTTGGCCACACCATGCAGCATGTGAGATCTTAGTCTCCTGACCAGGAATCAAACCTAAGCCCCCTGCAGTGGAAGCACAGAGTCTCAACCACTGGACCTCCAGGGAAGTTCCCCACACAATCTTTCTGAAAACTAGTTCCCTGTGGCACTAAGGTGGCAAAGGCTAACCCTGTTAGATCACAATTTTCCTGACACAGAAAATGCGTCACCTAAAGGAAGCCCTCACCTCATATGGCTAATTTGGTCTAATTACATTGAAGGATTCAAAGGCTAAAATGTATGCAGACAGGAGTTTACTAACCCAATATTGTAAAAACATAAAATTAAAATTCTTCAGAAAATCATCCCTCAGCTACATGCAAAGGAGAATAGCAGGATACCAAAACCAATATTTTATTAGTTTTGGATTATTTACCTTATTTTAAGGTAAAATGCCTTAATTTAAGGTAAGATTATTTACCTTATTTTATTCATATTTGATTAGATCAATTACTAAAATTAATTGGTTGTTTCCACTTATAGATTATTGTTTTTCAAATAGATTAATAATTTAATATCAACTTAGCCAATAGTATTTCTAGCTCCTAGTATATACCAGGGACTTCAACTGTTATAGATGAAGAAAACATGTTCCTTGGCCTTGATGAAGGAGATATAGTGGACATTATAAGATCTGATACATATATAACTATATATATATATATATATTTGTGTTGGTGACATAATAAGATAGAAAAGAACAAGATGCTAAAAGAAGGAGAAATCAAGACAGTGGAGTGTTCAGGGAAGACTTGAAGGAGGAAGGAGGCATTATTTGAACTGACTCTTGAAATATAACTAGGATTTTGTGAAAAAAAAAAAAGTAAAAAGCCTAAGAAAAAGGAACAATTTGAAAATGCAAGTTATGTGGCTGGAGGACAGGAACAGCACAATAATTGAAGCTAGAGCTGGAAGATGGCCAGGCTATAGATGCTAACAAGAGGTGAGCATGTGTGACCCAGGAAAAGTTTTGCAAGAGAGGGATGGCAGGGTGAGGGAGGCTCTATCCGGCTTAACCTGGCATGTAGGGTGCTTTTTAGGGGAGAGGGGAGCAGAGTGGCCAATGGGAGCCTGACCTAGAACAATGACGTCAGGAAGGGGAAAGAAATAATATGGAGGTATGGTAATAATCACTATAAGAGTCAGCAACTAGTTACAGTGGGGAGAAGGAAGGAGTCAAGGACGCCTGCACATCCAGTCTGCAGGTGACCAAGAGCACATCACTACAAGTAACTAAACCTGGGAAAACTGGAAGAGGACTTGGTTCAAAAGGGATGATTGTGAGTTTCAGTTTGAACATAAAGAATTTTATTTCCTTTCCATAGGAACAGGCAAATACATCAAGCAGAAGAGTAGAAATCTGGGTCCAGCATTCAAGAGTTTGATTCCATCAACAGATGAATGGATAAAGAACATACGTATATAAGCAGAATGGAATGATGTAGTAGACAGCATCACCGACTCAATAGACATGAATCTGAGCAAACTCCAGGAGATAGTGAAGGACAGAGAAGCCTGGTGTGCTGCATCCATGGGGTGGCAAAGAGTTGAGCAACAACAAGAATGGAATACTAACACTATGTGTTCAGTCATTAAAAAAAAATTTTTTTTTGCCATTTGCAGCAACATAGACGTACTTGGAGAGCATTAAGTGAACTGTCGGACAGAGAAAGACAAATACTGCAAGGTGTCACTTATATGTGGAATCTAAAAAGTAAAACTAGTGAACATAAGAAAAAAGCAGACTCACAGATATAGAGAACAAACTTGTGATTACCAGTGGGGAGGCGGGATGGGCAACATAGGGGTAAGGGATTAAGAGGTACAAATTATTAGGTATAAAATAATCTGGGCCTCCCAGATGGCTTAGTGGTAAAGAATTCACCTGCCAATGCAAGAAACAAGAGATTGATCCCTGGGTCAGGAAGATACACTGGAGAAGGAAATGGCAACCCACTCCAGTACTCTTGCCTGGGAAATCCCATGGAGGGAGGAGCCTGGTGGGCTATAGTCCATGGGGTTGCAAAAGAATCGGAAATGGCTGAGCAACTAAACAATAACATAAAATGAGCTACAGGGATATATTGTATAACATGGGAAACATTGCCAATATTTTTATAATAACTATAAATGGACCATAATATTTAAAGATTGTGAATTACTATTGTATACCTGTAACTTGTACAATATTGTGCATCATCTAGACCTCAGTTTAAATAAACAAATGAGAGAGTTTGATGTTATAGGTTCATATTTGAAGATCAAGTACATAAAGGCAATAATGGAAGTCTGAGGCAGATGGAATGGTCTGGGAAGGAGGAAGAGAAGAAAATTGAAGACAGAGTCCTGGGGCTCATCTGCACTGAGATGGAAGAGTGTCTCCTCTACCACCCTCCAGTAACAGTCAAGGCAACTTGACCAACAGCTCTTCTTCACAAAACATCAGGGCTCCCTGATCTAACCCAGCTTCCTTAGTTCACAGATAAGGAAAACCCAGGCCCAGGTGGTTAACTGATGTATCCAAAGCCTCACAGCTGCTTGTCAGCAAGACTGAGATAAGATGGACTAAGTGACTGTTAGGAATCAATCTTGCCTTAGCCATTGGATAGTTGTGTGCGCCCCACCCAACACGCTTGGATTCAGACAGCCTGGGAGCAAACCAGAAGCTTCGTCCACCTCTGCCCCCCAGTCCACTCTGCGATGGTGCCCTACCACATAATCAGCGCAGGGCTCAGACAACCTCTGACTCATCTTGTTGTCTCCATCCCAACACTGTCTCTGCCACCAGCATCATTACAGCGTAGAAAAACCAGATTATTTTCCTCCTCTGCATGTGCACATGACCACAGACTCTGGAGTTGTAAGAACTAAAGAATTCATCTAGCATTAGTATAACCTCTGTGCAAACAGACCGGAAGTAGTTCAATACCAGAGACCAGTCAGTAGTAGACCCCAAACTCTTTTTCTTTCCATTACACTACCAACCTTAAGTGCAAGAGACTTATTTTTTAAATATTCATTTGTTTCTTTGGCTGCACCAGATCCTAGTTGAGGGACATGACCCCTTAGTTGCATCATGTGGGATCTAGCTCCCTGGCCAAGGATCAAACCCAGGCCCCCAGCATTGGGAGCATAGTCTTAGCCACTGTTGCACCAGGGAAGTCTCAAGAGACTTATTTTTAAGACAAACTTTCTTGTCTCCAATCTCTTGAAATGTGTCCTATGTAACCATTTCCCCTCAAGATGCTTCTTTAAAAAAAGAAAGAGAACTCCATGATCCAAAAGTTTGTTAAGGGTTATAAGCCACATCTCTCTCAGTAGGTCAAAATGCTCATTTCCATATTATAGACCTTGGGACGTCCTTGCAGTAAACAAACCTGCTTAATTCTCTAAGAATAGTTCCCAAACTTATTACGCCACAGAACTCTGGCCCTTGCCCTCCCCTATTGTTTTCTATTTAAAAACCCACAAGTTTCCAAGGATTGTACTTTGGGAAGTACCACGTTTGTCCAATTAGCAAGATTTCCTTCATTAGGTCCCAACAGAAGTGCCCATCCTGAGAGGTTCTCCCTGTGGGAACCCAGCTGGGGAGGGATGAGAGACAGAGAAGGAAAAGGAAACAACCACCTGAGCCCAGCTTCCTGCAGGGCCATCCGCTCTGCCAACATCAAAGGGCATTTGAAAAACGTGGGCTCAGGATCCTAGTTAGAAGCTTAAGGCACTTTTCTCCGGCCTGAAGTTCTTGTGGGAAGATGGGTCTCTACGTTCTCACACACGCCACCACAGTTAGTGTGGGGCATCACCCTGCTTCTACCCCCCCACTAGAAGCAGTGCTGTCTCACTGGTGTCCTTCAGGTCACCCACGGCAGCCCTACCTCGTCCTGACTCCTTCTGCCATCCTTGTCCAAACCTGGTCACTGCACACCTAGAGGACTGAGGAGAGCCTTTGGATGACCCTCCCTGGCTTAACTCCTCCCCCGAGATTTCCCTGACATGCTGCAGTCACATTAATCTTAAACAACACTGCACTTGCTATAAGATAAAAGAAAATGTTCAAAATTCCATAACATCTGAAGCTCCCCTTGATGTAATAAAACACATCTATGTGACGCTCTTTTCTCCATGCTCCCCAGCACAAATTCCCACCATCCCAGGCTCGCATCCCCACTGTTCCAAGCCAGCTGATCCTAAGCAGTCTGACGGCCAAGCCTCTGCTTTCCCTGTTCTTTGCTTCCTGTCTGTCTAATTCCATCCAATTCTTACTCCACTTCTAGCATCCAGCTCCAGTCCCCTGGCAATACAACCTCTTCCCTGCATTTTAGTGTTTGCAGACACTGAGCAACTAGCCGCACATTTCCTTTACTGTTTCCTGAATTTTCTAACTGATAATAAACTCAGGAAGAGAAAAGACTGTGCCTTATGACATTCAAGTCACTTAGTAAGTACTCAAAAAAAAATTTTTTTGCTTAATAAAGGAATAAATCCACGTTGACCTCAGAACCAGGAGTTAAGCAGAACTCTTAGAAAATGCCTACAACACTATAGAAAAATGAGCCTCTTTCTGGGCCTCAAAGGCATTTACACTTTTCTATTGATCTTAGTTTACGAAAGGAGAAGAAGATTGATTCTGTCTCATCATGGGGCACCTGGCGAGTTTTCATTCTTTTTTTTTATAGACAGAGCTATGCTTTCTGCCCCTTCTCATAGGCTCCTTGCCATGTTGGCCTCCAGGAGAGAGTCTAGACTGAGTACATTAAGTGATATTTAAACATGTATCTCTAAATTTTCCAAGGGTCTGGCCAAAAGAATGTTCTTTCCAAGAACATATTCTCTATTGACAATTGTTCCTTCTTTCATTCATTCTTTGAATTTAGTGAGTCCTTGAGATACAAGGATGGATAAAAAACAATCATGGGCTGTGAAGCACCCACAGTCAAATGCAGTTTTACTCTAAATGGAGGCAAAGGAACACCTGCAACAGAATCAGTCACCTGAGGGAGGTTGCTAAAAACACAGGTTCCCTGGACACCGTGCAGAAAATGTTTCATCTATCAAGTTTGAAGGGCTTCCCCAGTGGCTCAGTGGTAAAGAATCTGCCTGCAATGCAGGAGGTGCAGGTTCAATCCCTGGGTCAGGAAGGCATGGCCACCCACTCCAGTATTCTCGCCTGGAGAATCCCATGGACAGAGGAGTCCAGCGGGCTACATAGCCCATAGAGTCACACAGAGTCAGACACAAGTGAAGGGACTCAGCATGCATGTATCTCAAGTTTTGAGTGGAGCCTGGCCTCTGCATTTTTAGGAAGCATTGCAGATGATTCTGATGCATACTGAAGTTTGAGACTCACTGGCTCAACAGAAAAGACAACAGGAGACAACTATAAAACAGGGATGCCTACTTGCAAAAAAAGTGAGATCCACAGGTTCAAGAAGAGTAACCAAGTAGTGGTAAAAAGTGAGGTTCATCAGTGAGAAAGATCTAGGTTCCAATTCTTATTCTGCTACTTATTAGTATTTGCTATGTGAGTGAGCCTAAGTGACACTAAGAGGTGTCTTGTGTTCTCATATATAACAAAGGAAAGATACCCACTTCACACAATTACAAGGTTTCAATGAGATAATGTATATAAAGTGCTTAATATAAATCTTGGTATGAAATAAGCACTCACTGCTAAGTTGTCATAATGTTTTTGATTATTAGTAAAATGTAAAGAGGACAGATCAGAAAGGGTTTCCTGGAAAAAAAATGTAGCTTGAATTTACTTTTATTTTATTTTTTTTAATTTATTTTTTTATTTTTTTCAGTGGGTTTTGTCATACATTGACATGAATCAGCAATAGATTTACACGTATTCCCCATCCCGATCCCCCCTCCCCCCTCCCTCTCCACCCGATTCCTCTGGGTCTTCCCAGTGCACCAGGCCCGAGCACTTGTCTCATGCATCCCACCTGGGCTGGTGACCTGTTTCACCATAGATAATATACATGCTGTTCTTTCGCAACATCCCACCCTCACCTTCTCCCACAGAGTTCAAAAGTCTGTTCTGTACTTCTGTGTCTCTTTTTCTGTTTTGCATATAGGGTTGTCGTTACCATCTTTCTAAATTCCATATATATGTGTTAGTATGCTGTAATGTTCTTTATCTTTCTGGCTTACTTCACTCTGTATAATGGGCTCCAGTTTCATCCATCTCATTAGGACTGGTTCAAATGAATTCTTTTTTACGGCTGAGTAATATTCCATGGTGTATATGTACCACAGCTTCCTTATCCATTCATCTGCTGATGGGCATCTAGGTTGCTTCCATGTCCTGGCTATTATAAACAGTGCTGCGATGAACATTGGGGTGCACGTGTCTCTTTCAGATCTGGTTTCCTCAGTGTGTATGCCCAGAAGTGGGATTGCTGGGTCATATGGCAGTTCTATTTCCAGTTTTTTAAGAAATCTCCACACTGTTCTCCATAGCGGCTGTACTAGTTTGCATTCCCACCAACAGTGTAAGAGGGTTCCCTTTTCTCCACACCCTCTCCAGCATTTATTGCTTGTAGACTTTTGGATAGCAGCCATCCTGACTGGCGTGTAATGGTACCTCATTGTGGTTTTGATTTGCATTTCTCTGATAAGGAGTGATGTTGAGCATCTTTTCATGTGTTTGTTAGCCATCTGTATGTCTTCTTTGGAGAAATGTCTGTTTAGTTCTTTGGCCCATTTTTTGATTGGGTCATTTATTTTTCTGGAATTGAGCTTCAAGAGTTGCTTGTATATTTTTGAGATTAATCCTTTGTCTGTTTCTTCATTTGCTATTATTTTCTCCCAATCTGAGGGCTGTCTTTTCACCTTACTTATAGTTTCCTTTGTAGTGCAAAAGCTTTTAAGTTTCATTAGGTCCCATTTGTTTAGTTTTGCTTTTATTTCCAATATTGAATTTACTTTTAGAGTAGAGTATCTCCAAGTGCAAATATATTCTTTCAGACCATGACATTTGTAGAATTTTTTAAATTTTATATCTTCGATTCTATAATTTGGAACTTTTAATGCTACTAGTAACAAAGTGATTTCAGGGCCTGCCTTTTTGTTTGTGTTTATGATTGTCCAAATGCCAAATGAAAGGCAGATTAAGTCAAGAACCAGTCTAGAAACAGAGGAAATAGTGGGAGAATTGAGTCATCGGGTGGCACAGGGCAGTTTAATCTGCTCGGCCATTGCGGTCAGTGCCATGTTCATGTAGGGAGCAGATGCGCGACATGAACTCTGCCTCTGCATACCAGTGCCTACAAGTTTATAAGCAGAAACCTGAAGCATAAACACAGAAAGTACAATGGCTCTGTCACTGATTCTAGTAATAATTAGATTAGATAGCAATTTCCTTATCATCCCCATGCTAACCCTGTCTTCAAGGGAATAGACAATTTAACAAATATCTAATGATACCAAATTAAAATTAACATTTGACCACTGCCTACCGGCAGAGACTTGGTTAAGTAAATATGAGATCTGATTTTCCCAAATGCATAAACCCTTGAGGCTATTAATAACAATATGTTTAACACGCTTACTCTAATAAGTGTTTTCTGCATAAGCATTAATTACGTTTAAGCAACAGTCCCAAATTAAACATAGACCAGGCCTTGAGGCTACATGTGTCCACTCTATGTTTAAACCCCACACTAGTGGTTAGTTTCAACAAACCACATCATCTCATGCATTAAAATAACATTCTATTATTTTATTGAGTTTATAGCTATATTTGACTTCACTTAAAACTTTGCTTCAGCTTTATAGTTGCAGAAAACCTAAAGAATAAGAGATGTTGTATATTATGATTTATAAGAAACATTCATCTGGTCATGGAGAAGACCAAAACAAATTTCTTATATATATTTGGTCTTCATCCACAGATCCAGGCTCACAGATTCCCTAAACCCTTGGAATTTCCTAAGTGACAAGAGCCATAATGGTGCCTTTGGTTACATTAATTAGCTGATTCTAGGACCCCACCTAAGGATGGGAGCTGGTTGCTAGGGAAACCAAACTTGTGATTAGAGGGGTGGAACTTTCAGTCCCATCTCCACTGATCACTGGGTAGAAGAGAGGCTGGAGTTCAAATTGATCTCCAATAGCCAATGATTTAATCAGTCATGCCTGTGGCATGCAGCCTCCATAAAAACCCAAAAGGACAGGGTTCAGACAGATTCCAAGTTGAAGAACACGTAGAGATTTGGGGATAGTGACACCTAGTGAGGGCATAAATGCTCCTCCCCTTCCCATACCTCGCCCTATGCATCTCTTCATCTGCCTGTGCCTAACATATCCTTTCATGATAAACATCATCTAGTAAATAAAATGTTTCTTTGAGTTTTGTGAGCCACTCTAGCAAGTTAATCAAATCTGAGGAGGGAGTCTTGCAGCCTCTAATTTGTAACCAGTAGATCAGAAGCACAGGAAACAGCCTGATCTTACAACTGGCCTCTAAAGTGAGGCATAGGAAGGAGGAGGGGGCAAGACACTGAACCCTTAACCTGTGGCATTGATGCCACCTCTAAGGAGATAATGTCAGAATTCATTCGAATTGTAGGACATCCAGCTGGTGTCCAGAGAATTGTCTGATGCCCTGTGGGAAGCCCTCCCCATCCACACACAACATGTACATGGGAACTGAGTCCAGGAACCTAATTTAAGTGTATACCTAGCTTTATGTCTGTATATGTTTTGCTGTTGTTCAATCGCTAAGTAATGTCCAACTCTTTGCAACCCCATGAAATGCAGCATGCCGGGCTTCCCTGTCCTTCACTATCTCCCAGAGTTTGCTCAAACTCATGGCCATTTCATTGGTGATGCCATCCAACCATCTCATCCTCCATTGCCCCCTTCTCCTCCTGTCTTCAATCTTCCCCAGCATCAGGGTCTTTTCCAGTGAGTCAGTTCCTCTCATAAAGTGGCCAAAGTATTGGAGTTTTAGCTTCAGCATCAGTCCTTCTAATGAATATTCAGGGTTGATTTCCTTTAGGACTGACTGGTTTGATCCCCTTGCAGTCCAAGAGACTCTCAAGAGTCTTCTCCATCATCACATTTTGGAAGCATCAATTCTTCAGCACTCAGCCTTCCTCTTACATCCAAACATGACTACTGGAAAAACCATAACTTTGGTTATACATATCTTTGTCAGCAAAGTGATATCTCTGCTTTTAATACACGAAGTTTGTCATAACTTTTCATGTTTTAATAGTGTCCAAATAACTGATCATCCTAAGAAGCTGAAAAAAAATTCTCTATAAAACAGGTGCACATGTTGTTCAGGTGTGAGTAATTAGATAATTCTGAGGGAAATTCTTTAGACTGCTAAGTCTGGTCTGTGGCCCTGCCTTTCCACCAAGGGAAGCAGCAGAGGATGTGCTCCTTCCCAGCAATCCCACTGCTGGGCATATACACCGAGGAACCAGAACTGAAAGAGACACATGTACCCCAGTGTTCACTGAAGCACTATTTTCAGTAGCTAGGACATGGAAGCAACCTAGATGTCCATCAGCAGATGAATGGATAAGGAAGTTGTGTTATGTATACACAATAGACTATTACTCTGCTGTGAAAAGGAATGCGTTTGAGTCAGTTCTGATGAGGCAGATGAACCTGGAGCCTATTATACAGAGCAAAATAAGTCAGAAAGAGAAAGAAAAATACTGTATATTAACGCATATATATGGAATTTAGAAAGATGGTACCGACAATGCCACATGCAGGGCAGCAAAGGAGACAGACGTAATGAACAGACTGTTGGACTCAGTGGGAGAAGGTGAGAGTGGGATGATTTGAGAGAATAGCTTTGAAATATGTACATTACCATATGTAAAATAGATTACCAGGGCGATGCATGAAGCAGGGCACCCAAAGCCAGTGCTCTGGGACAACCCACAGGGATGTGGTGGGGAGGGACGTGGGGGGGGGGTTCAGGATGGGGGGACACATGTATACCTGTGACTGATTCATGTCGATGTATGGCAAAACCCATCACAATATTGTAATTATCCTCTAATTAAAATAAATCAATTTTTTAAAAAAAGAGAAAAAATAGAAACCCATGACTAAAAGCATCCCTACAGGATGGCTGGTTCCTACATCTTCAGCACTGTCTCATTACCTTCCCAGTGGCCCCTATATCAGCATCAGAAAGCTACTATGGTAGGGGGAAGGAGGGGGAAATAGTACTTCTTTGAATGTGGAACACCATTTACCTTGCACCTAAGACCATTTACCTGGCCTTAAGAAGTGTGGTTAGTGGTGAGGGTGGGGATTATTAAATTCTAATTAAAGGAAATCACATGGATCTAGATATCCTGTTGCTTTGTCACCACTCTCACCTAATCTTCATTTATTCACTAGAAAGTATATTTAACACCCCATGATCAGTGAGTGGATTATTTTCCCCCAATACATATTACTGAATCATGCGGTGGTAACTATTGGGTTGGCCAATAGTTAGTTTTGGGTTTTCTGTAACATCTTACAGAAAAATCCTGAATGAACTTTTTGACCAACCCAGTATAATAATTTTCTCATTGTAAGGATGGATTTGAACATATTTAGGAAGAACTGATGCTTCTGAACTGTGGTGTTGGAGAAAACTCTTGAGAGTCCCTTGGACAGCAAGGAGATCCAACCAGTCCATCCTAAAGGAGATCAGTCCTGGGTGTTCATTGGAAGGACTGATGTTGAAGCTGAAACTGCAATACTTTGGCCACCTCATGCGAAGAGTTGACTCATTGGAAAAGACCCTGATGCTGGGAGGGATTGGGGGCAGGAGGAGAAGGGGACGACAGAGGATGAGATGGCTGGATGGCATCACTGACTCGATGGGCATGAGTTTGGGTAAACTCCGGGAGTTGGTGATGGACAGGGAGGCCTGGCATGCTGCGGCTCATGGGGTTGCAAAGAGTCGGACACGACTGAGCAACTGAACTGAACTGATAAAGAGCATTAGAGTACTTCTCCTAGGAGCTCCTAAGAATGGTAGCCCAATAGATTTGGGAGCAAGCTGTGGCTGACAATAGCTTCTGTTCCTACAAAGGGCTCGATTCAGACACTTAGAAGACCTAAGCACTGAAAATATTATAAGACCTTCCCCACTCCCACCTCACCAAGTACTCTGTTATCAAAAATAACACTAAATGTAACATGAAGTATTAAGAACATTCAGTAAATTTCTGATTTTTTCATTATGATTGTTTCAATACTTTTTTGGAAACCAAATTTCTATTTATTTCTAAAAGAATTTGGAGGTGCCCCTGCTAGTGCCTTAAACACCTTCAGGTAAAGCAGCATTGTAAGTGAATCCAGGGTCCTCAGTTACGTCATTTCACTTGAAACCAGGGCTCATTTGTTGCATCTAGTCTGCTGATAACAAAAATGGAGTCTTTTTTTGTGTTGAACTCTTTTCTTCCTATGTACTGCCCAAGAACTTCTTCACCAGCCTTCTCTTTGCCCTAACCTACCCAACTCAAATAAAGACTTAGATCTAAAAATCTGAAATCCCTTTCAATATCCGTACTACTTAGTAAATTAGGGCTAGAAATTAGAAACTTCTGCCCTATTTAAAGCAATGTTCCTTTTTTTTCCTCTCCCATATTCTTCTGCCCAAGGCAAGAAGGAACTGGATGTAGGATCACCAGGAAATGCAGAGTCATTGAAGTTTACATATGTATATAGGATAACAGTAGAGATCCTGAGATCTTTGACAAAACATGTTTTGTAAATGTTGGCAACTACTTGTCAGTAGGAAAATGAAAGCAAGGAGCACCTGAGAGCCTAGAGGTGGCACTTCCTACAGCTAAGCAAAAGGCACAACACAGCTCCCTTTTTCTAGAGGGCATGAGGCTCCTATGGATCTAGGAGGGGGGAAGAAGTTAGCACCCTAAGTCATGAAAATGAAAGAGGTGAGTAAACATCAGAGAGTTGTGAAAGGGAAACAATGGGAAGAGCATCAATCATCCTTTATCCGGCAAAAGCCAAGTTCTGTCACCAAAAACACAGCAAAAGGATGAGAAGGTAACTTTTCACACTCCTCTGAAGTATCCACATAAGTCTAGAATTTACATCTTAGCTTGACATTCAAGGTTGACATCTCTTTGGTAATGAATGGCTGACCAAAATGCTTAGAAAACTGTTCACCTCCAAACATAGTATTAAGTAACAGTTAATTTACTCTTCACATAACACTAACTAATCAAATGAGAATTTTTAGGGAAAAGTAAAAAACACTTCTATTATCAGAGGTATGAACACACCAATGAGGAAAGAAGCATGATGAGGAAGACATCAGCTCTGCCCATGGTCAAACCAAGAGAAACCAAATCTGGAGCTGTACCCTGAAACCTAGAATGACAATCATCAGCCTCTGGGAATAACCACTTTCTATTTATTACTTAAAGGAAAATAGCCCTGTGTGCATTACATACCCAATACCCACTCCAGTATCCTGGCTTGGAGAATTCCATGGACCATACAGGCCATGGGGTCGCAAAGAGTCTGACATGACTGAGCGACTTTCACTTCACACTCACACAAAGTATTCAGATGTCAGCTTACATATTACTCCACATTCGTGCTCATGAAGACTTTACTGCCTTCAATTTTCACAATTAAAAGAAGCAGGATCTGAACCCAGCACTTCAGATAGCAGTCTCAGTGCTTACACCTTTTCTCCATGACCTGCTCTCTCTCTCTCTTTTTTTTTTTTTCATTTATTTTTATTAGTTGGAGGCTAATTACTTTACAATATTGTAGTGGTTTTTGTCATACATTGACATGAATCAGCCATGGATTTACATGTGTTCCCCATCCCGATCCTCCCTCCCACCTCCCTCTCCACCCGATCCCTCTGGGTCTTCCCAGTGCACCAGGCCCGAGCACTTGTCTCATGCATCCAACCTGGGCTGGCGATCTGTTTCACCCTAGATAATATACATGTTTCGATGCTGTTCTCTCGAAACATCCCACCCTCGCCTTCTCCCACAGAGTCCAAAATTCTGTTCTGTACATCTGTATCTCTTTTTCTGTTTTGCATATAGGGTTATCGTTACCATCTTTCTAAATTCCATATATATGTGTTAGTATACTGTATTGGTGTTTATCTTTCTGGCTTACTTCACTCTATATAATGGGCTCCAGTTTCATCCATCTCATTAGAACTGATTCAAATGAATTCTTTTTAATGGCTGAGTAATATCCCTTGGTGTATATGTACCACAGCTTCCTTATCCATTCATCTGCTATGACCTGCTCTCTTGAGGTTCTGATCTTACAGAATAATTCAGTAATAGAAAATTTTTGAGCCCCATTAAATCCACAAAAAGGATAATAAGTGAGGCTTCAATTACTCCCCTCTAAGAATTTCTCCAACAACAAATAAGCACTATGTGAGTCATATAATAAGTCTTTAATATGCTATATATTGATAACTCAGTAAATATTTATGGGTTTTGCTCTAAAATGAGTTATTGAGGTCACCAAAGACATGACCCTTGCTAGACTCAGTGATACTGACCAAAAGAACTAGGGATTCCAAGAAATAAGATCTGAGTTGGCCAGAGGATCTGAAACTTAAACTAACCTTTAAGGAAAGTGGGTATTTGGCTAACATGAGAAGAGAAAGGAGGCTATTTAGAGCATATGATAGCAGAGTAAACTGGAGCAGAGACAAATGATTCAAGACTTAACTGTGAAAATGAATATGGGGGTAGGGGTGCAGGTATAAATAGTGACTGGCATAACTGAACTGGAAAATGGAGAAATTTTCTATTTCCCTTCACGTTTTAGAAAATTGAAGTGCAAACAGGTTAAAAAATATAGTTGCACAAAGTCCAACTGCTAGTTGGTGGCAAAGTTAAAATTTAAATCTCACCCTGTAAATTCCTGTCCCATCACTCTTTCCACCACACTGTGATTTTATGTGAGAATGTTTCCATGTTGCATTAGTTAAAACAACTTCAATGAATATTCTTTCAAGTGATGTTATTATAATTTGAGGCTTCTCCTGTGACTCAGACAGTAAAGAATCTGCCTGCAATGCAGGAGACCAGGTTCCATCCCTAGGTCAGGGAGAGCCCCTGGAGAAGGGAATGACAATCCACTCCAGTATTCTTGCCTGGAGAATTCCATGGATTGTATAGCATGGGGTCGCAAAGAGTTGGACTTGGCAACACAACTGAGCAACTATCACTTTCACTGCAGTCTGTGGGCTTCGCTGGTGGCTCAGGTGGTAAAGAATCCGCCCGCAGTGCTGGAGACCTGGGTTCAGTCCCTGGATGGGGAAGATCCCCTGGAGAAAGGAGTGGCCACCCTCTCCAGTATTCTTGCCTGGGAAATCCTATGGACAGAAGAGCCTGACAGGCTAGAGTCCATGGGGTCGCAAAGAGCTGGACAAGACTGAGTGACTAGCACTTTTTGCCATCTGCATAACTTCTTTGGTGAGCTATCCATTTCTTTTGCTCATTTTCTTATTGTTGATTTTGAAGAGTCCCTTACACATTTTAGGCAAATGTCCTCTATTGGATATGTCTTTTGCAAATATTTTCTCCCAATCTATGTCTTGTAGTCTCATTGTCTTGATACTAGCTTTCACAGAGCAAAAATTTTTCATTCTAATGAAGTCCACTTTATCGATTTTTTCTTTCAAGGATTGTACCTTTGGTGTTGAAACGTCATCACCATACCCAAGGTCACCTAGGTTTTCTCCTATGTTATGTTATAGGAGTTTTTCTCCTATAACATGGTTTCTCATTTTACATTTAGGTTCTATTCTAAGTTCATTCTTGTGAAGGGCAGAAAGTGTGAGTCTAGATTTGTTTTTGTTTCTGTTTTTGCATGTTCAATTATTCCAGCATCATTTGGTGAAAAGACTATCTTTCTCCATTGTATTGCCTTTGTTTCTTTGCCAAAGACCAGTTGGCTGTATTTATGTGGATTTATTTCTGGGCTCTCCAGTCTGTTCTGTTGATCTACTTAACTATTTTTTCAGCAATACCACACTGTCTTAGTTACTGTAACTTTATAGTAAGTCTTAAAATCGGGTAACATCAGTCCTCTGACTTTGTTCTTCTCCAATATAATGTTGGTTACTCTGGATCTTTTGCCTCTCCTTATAAATTTTAGAATCAGTTTTTCGATAGTCACAAAATAACTTACTGGGATTTTTGCTGGGATTAGGATCTATTTATAATTTCCTTCTATATTATTTTAACATTTTATCTCATTTTTAAAAATCTATCTAGTGTACACATTCTAAAAGTAGAACTACATCTGTCTGAGGAACAATTAGCTACTCTTAAGTGTCATTTTATTTATTTATTTAATTGCAGGATAATTGCTTTACAATATTGTGTTGGTTTCTGCCATATATCAGCATGAGTCAGCCACAGTACTCCTGAGTAACTTTAACTCCCACTGCTCTCTTCTTTAGGTCAACTTGTTCCCCAGACTCTCAAGAGAATACATCCTAAAGAACAACCCCAGCAGCCTTTGTAAACTTCACCACTCCTCTAAACTTTATATGCCTCTGGGACTGCCAAGACAATCTTGCACACAGTAAATTTTGCTGGATTTGCTACTATGAAAAGTGTTCAAAAGGCATTTGGACCAACCAGCTCCATAGGCATAGTGCTTTCCTGTTTACAAAGTTTCCTACACATTATCTTCTTTATACCCTCTAAAAGAAGGGTATAAAGACACATGAGGAAAATAGATGAGGAAACTGAGGAACACTGAATTTAAAAGCCTTGAGGTAAAAAAAAAAAAAATCTAGAAAATGATGGTGCTGAGATCAAAACTCACTACATATTTGCCTCACTACCCTTTGCACACAAGGGTCTATCCTTCAGAAGCCCTCCCAGTTATACCCCCACCATGGAGTACACAGCAATATATTTGAGCTCGATGTGCCAGAGGTCCCAGGCACTCTCCTCAAACATTTTTGGAAGGTCTCATTAAGCACAAAACACAAGCCACAGACAGTTGAGTGAGTGAACACATTAAAGACAATGCTGATCTCCAGGAGAAGCCAAGTTGAACCCAGGAGCTTCGAAGTAAGTCTAGACCCCTTTTAAAACCTCTCTGACTTTTCTTTGCTCTTCCAGGCCTCAAGGATACTTGGGCTGGCTCAACCCTAACCTTTCTCAGTCCTTAGAGACCAAGACGAGAGTCCAGCTAATAAGCAGTGTGTGCATGCTGTCATGTCAGTCGTGTCCGACTCTCTGCGACCGCACCGACTCTAGCCCACCAGGGTCCTCCGTACGTGGGATTTTCCAGGCAAGAGTACTGGAGTGGGTTGCCATTTCCTTCTCCATGGGATCTTCCTGACCCAGGGATCGAACCTGGGTCTCCCACATTGCAGGCAGACTCTTGACCATCTGGGCCACCAGGGAAGCCCCAGTTAATAAGTAGACAATCTGCCAAATTCTGGGACCTCTGTTGCTTGGAAAATGACAGAACTTGGAAATATCTAGTAGTTCTATGCACAACAGAAAGCAAAAAATAAGAAAACCAAAATAAGAGGAGAATTATTTTCAACCAAATCATATCTGAATAACACAGTATCAACCATAACATGTCCAAATGCTTGCAAATAAAATTAAAAGAGATGGAGAAAGTTTAGAGAGACCATCACTTTAGCCATTAGGTGATTGTTTTCTTAGTAACTACCCCTGGACAGGCATCTGGACATCTTGGTTCCTCTGTTAAGCTATTGTTATTAGAAAATGTTAAGCAGAGTATCTTATACTCAGAAGTAGTCAATAAAAGCTTACTAAATAGAATTAAACCCAGTAAAATACAGTTGAATTGTTGAGGGAATCCAAAGCAATCAAGGAGATAAACAGGTTAGAAGCCACTGAGAAATGTAGCCAGATGGGGAAAACGGACAGAACTTGGGCATTAGGAGCAGGAGGGGGAAGGCGATGAACAGCAGTCAAGGCCAGTCTTCCCTCCCATGGTCCCTGCAGCTTGGAGCCCTTGGTGGGACCAGTGAGCTACTGGATGACTACTCCAGAAGCACAAAACCTGGACTTCTCCTTTGTTAACTCATCTCTCCCTTCCCTAAATGCATTCAGTTATGATAGCACTAGCAATTGTGACCCATACTGTTCTATACTGCCCTTTAAATCTTTCCATCATAACAGGATTATTTGTCCAATATATAATATTTTTTATCCCTTCTTCCCTACCTGTCCCAAGGTGCCAACTCTTTTTTCCTTCAGGTGTTACACAGACCGCTAGCCAAGTAATCCACTCTTGTGCTTAATTCCCTGTAAAGATAGCATTATGCACAAGTCTGTTTTGACCATTAAGGGAAAGGTTGGGGAAAAGTGAGGTAAGGGTGCATAAGGGAGTGGGGACAAGGAGATGAACTGACAGTTGTCTTTTCAAATCGAAGAGGACAAGTTTCCAATAGATTACGTCCATGCTGCTTCCCAGGTGGCACCAGTGGTAAAGAACCTGCCTGCCAATGCCAGAGACATAAGAGATATGGTTTGATCCCTGGGTCAGGAAGATCTTCTGGAGGAGGACATGGCAACCCACTGCAGTATTCTTGCCTGGAGAATCCATGGACAGAGGAACCTGGTGGGCTACTGTGCATGGGTTGCAAAGAATCAGACAGACTGAAATAACTTAGCACACACCCACAGTGAAATGAAAGAGACCTATCCAAGATAACAATCTCCATGATTCATACATGATAGGCTTTTAGACCACAGAGTATTGGAGATTCCACCAGAAAAAGTAAGAGAAGTGAGCATTCCCTTACTCGGAGCATCTACTATGTATGAGGCTGTATGTTGGCCTCTTTGCAAATCTAATGGCACCTATTTTGTATAACAAACCTATGAGACAAGAAAAATGAAACCTGAAGATGTTAAATATCTTGCCCAAGTTTACATGGCTAGTAAGTGGTGGCAAAACCAGGATTTAAACCCATGTCCTTTCCACTGCAAAAGTACTTTGAGAAGCATTGTCTGTAGAAGGGGATTTTGCTCAGCGAATGTTGTTGCCTGGAAGAATGTTGTTGGACTGAGGATATGGGAAAATAACTGAGCTGAACAAGCCAAAGCAGCAGGGCCAGACTAATAATAAAAACAACCATCCTCAGCATCACTTATTAGTTACATGCCAAACGTTATGCTATACACTCACAAGTGGCATCTGCAATACCTGTTAGATGGGAATTACCACCCTTATTTCACCGAACAGGAAACTGAGAGAGTTTAAGCAACTTGTCCAGGGTCACAAGGTCAGTGAGTACAGGGCTGGGAGTGGAAATCAGGTCTGTCTGACTTCACAACAGAAAGAGTTCAAGGCCTAGACAAGTGGTCCACGTAAGGGAAAAAGGCAGATTGTGGACATTTTAAGGTGGTCTTGACCTAGCTCAAAGAAGTCAGCTAGAGGAAGGAGGTATGCCAACCAGAGGAGGGAGGCGCTGACCGTTAAATTCTTTACAGGACAACAGGGTGGGGCTGTCCTATAAAGGAGGTCCTTATATCATGTTGAGGAGTGACTGAGGCAACAGACTTGGAGACTGATCAGCAGAGATTCAGGTTAGAATCACATGGGAAACACTTCAAAGTGTTGATTTCCACCTTCAGCTGCTCTTACTTAATTGATCCTTAAGGTTCACCGGAAATTCCTAATATAGTGGTAAGCAACCCACACTGTGGACAGTTGTTGAATTCAGAGAAGTTCTGGGAGGCCTGGGGATGCTGGACACATATCTGGACTGAGTTGTCATTTTTGGGAGAAAGTCAATTCAAACACTGCACGACTTCAAACAGGGCAAGGAGCATGAAGAATCCAGGGTGTCTCTGCTGTGGGCAGGTCACCATTTATGTCAGCTGGTGCACCATATCAGAAGGTCTGTGGAGGCCGGTTTTTGGGGGGTTTTAGCTTTCTGGATGCCTGGGAGACGTGCCTGAAAGTGGATCTTATAAGGGAACTTGGGAAGAAAAGTCTGAGAGCTAATGCTAATTTAAAGTGGTATGACATCCACTCACTTTATTGTCTAAAATAATGCTTTTAGCCAAATCACTTTCAAATTATGACTAGACCCCCAACCTTCTCACCTTTTTGGTTCAGACCCTAATCAGAGTCACCTCCAAAATCTAACAGTGATGATTGTTATAAAATTCACAGTGCATACTCTAGTAATTCATAAAACTTTCTCCCATGTTTATTTGATATACACGTAACGGTAACAGAAGCAATAGTAATGACATAAAATCAGTATTTGTTGAGCACTAGATGCTAAGCCTAGAGTATTTCGTGTACGTTATTTCAGGAAGTCTTTGTAACAATCCTGTTGGTGGGGGAGAGTGGTGTGGCATCAATATACAGAGGGGTGGGAGGCACTCTAACATTTTAGAGTGTCTATTAAAATATAATCATGAGCTTCCTTGGTGGTTCAGTGGTGGAGAGTCCAGCTGCCAGTGCAGAAGACATGGGTTCGATCCCTGGTCTGGGAGGATCCCACTTGCCATGGGGCATCAAAGGCCACATGCCACAGCTGTTGAGCCTGTGCTCCAGAGTTCGGTAGCCATAACTACTGAGCCCACACGCAGCAACTCCTGAAGTCCACGTGCCCTGGAGTCTTGCTCCCAAACAAGAGAGGCTACCACAATGAGACGCCTGCAGGTAGAGAGCAGTCTTTGATCACCGCAGCTAGAGAAAAGCCAGCGCAGCAACGAAGAGCCGGCACAGCCAAAAATAGCAAATAAATAGTATGGATCTTAAAAAAGTGTAATGATATGAAATGATCTGGACTAGATTTGTCACATGTGATAGATAATTCATATGACTTAATGTCTGGAAGTGACTGTATAAGGGAAGAAAGCAGCGAGTTAACAGCGAGGCCAGAGGAGGGGAGGAGGGGAGACTCCTTTGGACGACACTCCCACTCTTGCTCAGACATTGTCTAGGAGAAACTCACTGTTTTCCTGTACTCACACACTCACTTCCTGGAGCTGGTGCAGACCCCCAGGAGAGGGGTCTACACCTACAACTTCTTTCCAACTTGACTGCAAATCACAGGTTGCCACAGCCAATCCCCCATCTCCACCACCCCCTTTTAGATTCAATCATTTGCTAAACCAGCTCACAGAAGTCAGGAAAACACTTATGTCTGATGTGAAGTGAAGTGAACTGAAAGTCACTAAGTTGTGTCCAACTCTTTGTGACCCCATGGGCTGTAACCTGCCAGGCTCCTCCGACCATGGAATTCTCCAGACCAGAATACTGGAGTGGGTATCCATTCCCTCCTCCGAGGGATCTTCCCAACCCAGGGATCGAACCCAGGTCTCCCGCATTGCAGGCAGATTCTTTACCATCTGAGCCACCAGGGAAGCCATACACTTATGGGTACTTGTTTACTATCTGTTAAAGGATATGGATTAAATGGGGCTTCCACAGTGGCTCAGCGGTAGAGAACCACCTGCAATGCAGGAGACCAGGGTACAATCCCTGAATTAGGAAAATCCCCTGGAGGAGGGCATAGCAACCCACTCCAGTATTCTTGCCTGGAGAATCCTAAGAACAGATGAGCCTGGTGGGTTATAGTCCAAAGAGTCGGGGATGACTGAAGCGACTGAACAGCAGAGATAAACAGCCAGCCAAAGAGATACCTAGCGCGAGATAGCATAGGAGCTTCTGTCCCTGTGGAGCAGGAGTGCACCACCCTCCAAACACACAGTTGTGTTCACCAGCCTAGAAGCTCTCCAACGTGGTACTTCGGGGATTTCCATCACGTGGGCATAATTAATCATTAACTCCATCTCCAGCCTTACTCCCCTTCCTGGAAGCTAGGAGGTACGGCTGAGAATCCCAAGCTTCTAATTATGGCTTAGTCTGCCTGGGCACCAGCCTCCATCCAGGAGCCCAGCCAAAGACACCTCATTAGAAAAAAAGACAGTCCTACCGCCCAGAAAATCCTGAGGGACTTAAGAGCTCTACCCTAGGAACAGGGGTCAGAAGCCAAATATTAGAACAAAAGATGCTCCTAATACTCTCATCACTTAGGAAACTGCAAGGGTTTCAGAAGCTCTGTCCCAGGAATCAGGGAAAGAGACAAATATACTCTTTCTGCATATGTCACAGACATGGAGACTGTTGGAGTTACAATTTGCAGATTCTAAGTAGGAGAAACTGGGAATTCCTTCCACACTTCCCTTAACTTTAGTGTTTATAAAGCAAACAGCTCTTAGCTAGAAGCAGAGGCAGGGTCTCTCCAGCACCTGCTGGGCACCCACCCCCCCCACCCTCATTCCCAGGAGCGGAGGTATCCCTTCTGACCACAGGTACAGACGAGGGAACACGAGGAAGGCCCAGGGTCAAGGAACAACCCTTAACCAGATATGAAGCTCCTGAAAAGCCATCTCCTTCGAGGAGAAAGCTGTGGACTGATCCTAATAGACCTTCCTTGTTCAGAGATGGTGCAGAGCCAGGCAAAGGAAGTCTGGTGTCCTTCAGCGTCCACCAAGCTCCCTGGGTGAGGTAATGTGAGCAAGTCAGGCACCAGAGGGAAGTTTCAAACAGAAAGTCCGGGGATGTCCCCTGCGGAAGGACTGCTTCCATTCAAAAGAGACGGGCACTCAGACCGAAGCCCACAGTTCAGCTGCCCTCCCGCCAGCATCAGCAGCCGCTGCCTCACATCTCAGCCTGGTGTCCAGTGTCTATTGTCACAAGAACCGTACGGGGAAGCCCTTCACAGCCTTCAGAAGGCATTCATGTCCAATATCTCTTAAAACAATAATACAGAAAAGTAGTGCTATTATTCCCATACAATACATACAGAGGCCAAGATACAGAAAGGAAGAGCAGCTTTGCAAGTAGTAAAAGGGAGAGCCAGAACTTGAACTTGGGTCTTCGGAACCTAAATCCCAGGCTCTTTGCAGAACAAAGGTAGATATATACCAAACACCCAGAATCAATGCACAGAGCCGCCCACCGGCAACCTCTATCTGGTATCCAGACAGATAACCATCCAAGTGCAGAAGTGGCCTCCAAGAGAGGGTCCGCACTGGTCCCCTCGCCTGACATCTTCACCCCCTAGTCACCAGTCACCACCCAGGGAAATGTGGACTTTGACTTGGAAGTAATCAAATGTGTGTATGGAGTGGGGGAGGGGAGTGTTATTACAATGAGTCAGAGCACAGAGTTTAGAGTCAGACATTCGTGAGTTTCAACCTTATTAGCTGTATTTCCTTTTGCAGCTCACTCCACTTCTCTGAGTTTTAAGGTCCTTATTCATAAAATAGGAATAATGTCTCTGGAACTGTGAGGATTCAGATTATGGATGGAGAGCTCTGAGCATGGAGTCTGGGGTAGAACAAGCACCTCGCTTTTTATTTTACACACAGACACACAACCAAAGATGACCACAGATACCATTTGCTGATGAACCACTATTGGGCATCCTCTCTTGAGGATAACTAATGTCCTTGTGGTGACTTGTTAATTAAACTGCCTCAACCTCATGAATGTAGAGGTATGGAGTACAAACAGCACTGGATTAGCAGGAAAGAGAACTTCGATTTCATCTGCAGCTTCACTCCTAATGTTGCTATGTGACCCTGAATGTGGCAGTCCCCCTTCTGGCGCTCCCACCACTTGAGAAATGAAGGGTCATGAGAGATCTCTAAGGCTCTTTTACAGGCTCTGACTCTCGTTCCTCCAGGGAAAGGATGCAGAAGGCGAGCAGTCAGCAAAATGGTGCTGAGCCCCTCCTGGCCTGAGCAGTGCAAACTCCCGCCTCAAATGGCTGGCCTGAGAGCTTCAGCCACTTGGAAAAATTCTCTTTCCCCTTGGATGAGACTCTTGAACCTCAGCCAGGGCTCAGAGGTCCCAACTGCAAACAGTCACAAGTCATTTGATAACAAAGGGAAAGACACCCTGGCCAGCAAGTTGGGGAAGATGAGGCTCGTCACCAACTGAAAAATACCCCAGCCAGTCAGCCCCCCACCCAGCCATCCCAAACCTCAGGGTGAAGCCACTGCTTACCCGAAGATGTCCTTCTCACAATTAAGTCAGCGACTCCCCTGAAAAACCGGAAGTACTAAAAGTTGTCCTCTCCCAAACTCAGGACCCTCCAACACCACTACTAAAAGCCGAAAACTTAGCTCCCTGCTCAGGCTTCTCCACCTCTGAAATCAGCTCTGCGATCGGCCTGTCTTGCCTGCCAACAGTTTCAACTCTACGGACGCTGTTTATTGTATCCTGCAGTTGCGATGGAATTCGTTTATTTTGCTTCAGTCTTCTTTGGTTAGTAGTGCTTTATTCTTCTCTCCATAACATAAATCCAGCCTCCCAAAATGTGAAACCTTGGATTTCTCAAGCCTATGGTGCCCCATTCCCTTCCCTTCCTGGCCTGACTTGAAATGAAACTCCCTTCTGCCTCCTTTTTCAAACTTTTCCTGAGACACCAGGAGAAGGATAGTTAGAGCTTTCGTTTTCGGAAAAGTGAAAAAAAAAAAGGGAAGGAAGAAAAAAAATCAAAACACATAACTTACGTTCATCCAGAAGTGCACAGTTTTGGATGGAAGAAAACAGAGCTATAATCCACTGCGTTCCCCCAACCCGAAAAGAAGAATCTGTTGTGAAACGCTTCTTTTTCCACTTTGCCGGTGGAGGAGCCCCGTGGTAGGCATACATCCACAGGCTGATGCAAGATGCCTTTGAGAGAAACCTCACATTCTGAGGATTCCTGGGAAAGCGCCAGGGATCCCAGCATCCAATATATTGCACATTTGGTTTCAATTAGGAAGGGGGTTGGGGAGGGAAGAAGGAAAGTCACCAATCAGAGCTGTTTTCTGTTTAGAGACTATTTCTTTTGACCCAAGGGACCACGGGCAAAGCTATAATTTACAGCAAAACCCATTCATAGAAGAAAAAATATGTATAACCATAGGACAGACTTAAAGACACAGTTCCCTTCCGCCTTATCCCCACCGCATCCATCCCCCAAGCCCTCCCCTTCCTCCCTCTAAGATTTGGTCCCCCCCCTGTGACCCCCCACCTCATTTTTCTTACTTGAGCTGAAGCTATGAGCACAACTTAAGGTTTGGATTCTCCTCCAACCGAAGCTTCCAGGACAGTTGGGTCACACACATGAAGCTGATCTTTAGTGTTTTATCCATGAAAGTCCAGAGCTGAGCCCTCCCCCCAAAAGATTTTATTTAATCCTCCCCTCCACCCCTACTACCTCCTCCATAAAAAAAAAAAAAAACGAACTAAAAAGTTTGAGAGTCTCGGACTCCTATTTTTTTTCACTCAGTTCTCAGTTGTTTGCTCCCTCTGAGGGTCTGTTGCTGCCCTGAATCCATGCTGCTAAATGAAAACACAAGCATTTACAAGGACTTTCTAAATTATTTTGAAACTTTTTTCCTCTTTTTTTTTTCCTATCCACTGCTGTGAAGAAAGATCATGTGAAAGGAGAGAGTAAGTGACAGGGAGGAACCCTTCCTCTGCTCTTTAGAAGAGTAACTAATAATCCTCTCCATCCATCAAGGCTCTTGGCATTAACCCTTCAGAGCCCGGATCATTCCTTACCACGCACAGGTTTGGTCTTCCCTGGAGGTCTCGAGGCTCTGTGAGTTCAGGAAATGCAAGGTAAGCAGAGACTCAAGGTCAGCAAACCCAAAAAGGAAGGTAGATGGCAAAAGAGGCTGAGAGGACCTAACCCACCTTTGAGCAATGCTTCCTCATAAAAAGACCTTCTCCCTCTTAAGTGGTCCCCACCTCTTCCCTGTTGTACTTTGGCAGGTAATCTGGGATTGCACAGCCCCCAAGATGAGCAAGGAGAGAGGTGGGACAAACAGGAAAAGGAGAGTGGAAAGGGATCATGCAAGGACATTCTCATAGTAAGTTTAAAGAGAGAGATATTTCAGAAGAGGAAGAGGAAGGCAAGAGGATATCCAGTTCGCATGGCCATGAGGAATCAAGCTGCCAGTGTTAAGTCCTGAAAAGGCCCTTAAGCTCAACCAGAAAGTAGCCTTCCAAATCTATGCTTTTCAGATGGAAGACATGGAGAACCCAGAGAGCGATCAGAGGGCAGACACAGAGAATACTGAAGGTAGAAAGCAAAGCCCAAGAGGAAACACTAGAACTCAGGGTATTTTACAAAGAGAAAAAACAATGCAGAGATAAATCTATTAGGAAGACTCCAGATAACTTAGACAATCCAAAAGTAGCTGAGGGTGACTGACTCAGCTCAACTCAAAAAATATGTATTGAGCTTTTATTAGGCATTTTACTGGGTGCTTGCTTGAAACAACTACAGATGTCTTGTTACAGAAATAGTCCTAGAATCCTCCCAGATATCTAGGCCTATAATCATTTACCTCTTTCCCATGATCAGGAAGAATGCACTGATAGCCTGACCTATAATTTCACGGATTTAGTGAGACTACAGGGCAAATGTGGAAACCAGTGTAATAATTTCATGAAGCCAGAAGCTAATAAAGGATAGATAAACTATGTGTCCTCAAACACCAGTATTTAAGGTGGTTGAACTCCATCATCAGGGCTGGTTGTCTGTCTGTGTATCTGTGTAACTAGGAGGCCAGCTTGAGCCAGTGATGCTGCCTACAGAACTCAGACACGCCGGGGTCTGTCTGAGAAAGAGTAGGTAGGGCTGTCAAGAGTCTGCTGCTGGGACTTTCTTGGTAGTCCAGCAGGGAAGACTCTGCCTGCCAATGCAGCAGACACGGGTTCGATCTTCCCCAGCCCCACATGCTGTGGGAAAACGAAGTCCTTGTGCCACAACTACCGAGCCAGTGCCCTGGAGCCTGAGCTCCGCACCAAGAGCCGCCACCAGAATGAGAAGTCTGCGCCCTTCAGGGAATAACAGCCCGACTCGCTGCAACCAGAGAGAGTGCTCACAGCAACGAAAACCCAGTGCAACCGAAAATAGACATTCTTTTAAAAGAATCTATTGGTTCACAGACCAAGGAGACTATAGGGGAAAACTCGCTGAGTGAAGAGAGAAACAGGGACAAAAGACAGCCCCAAGTACAACCAAGCTGCGTCAAAGATAAGGAAAAGCTCTAGAAAATGACCAAGTGTATCACTCAGGTCGTGTGTGTGTGTGCTCAGTCACTTCAGTCATGTCTGACTCTCTGTGACCCCGTAGACTGTAGCCCACCAGGCTTCTCTGTCCATGGGACTCTTCAGGCAAGAATACTGGAGTGGGTTGCCACACTCTCCTCTAGGGGATCTTCCCGACTCAGGGATTGAACCCGAATCTCCTGCGTTACAGGCAGATTTTTTACTGCTGAGCTACAAAGGGAGCCCCATCACTCAGGTTCAGTTCAGTTCATTTCACTCCGGTTACTCTTAGACCAATCTGAGGGTGTCATCTTGAATTCTAAGAAGAAGATGCTACCAAAAATAGAGCAAAGAAACGCTGAAAGCAGTATTTTACTAAAATATCTGAGGGATACTGAAAGCATTAGGAGGGATCATCAGATTTGAATCTCCACTTTGGAAGACAGCTCTGGTTGGAGGAGAGGGGTATGCTCCTTCAGATTTGACAACAGCCAATGATGGCTCAGTGGTAAAGAATCCACCTGCAAAGCAGGAGACCCGGGTTCAGTCCCTGGGTCAGAAAGATCCTCCAGAGAAGGACATCGCAACCCACTGCAGTATTCTTGCCTGGAGAATTCCATGGACAGAGGAGCCTAGCAGGCATGGGGTTGCAAAGAGCCAGACAGGACTGAGCAGCTCACACACACGGGCTGCTACACACGCTTCAGCTGAAAAGAAAGAAAATGGCAAAGGCCATTTTAAAGCTGAAAGCATAATTCTCAGAATACACAGAAAAATATTTCCTGGAGATGCTCATAACTATTTGACAGAGTTTTGAGTAAGGCTGGAATTCCTAAAATTGTGGGAACAGATGTGGAGAAATATCATTTTGTTACTCTTTTGTGAACAGATTTTGCCTCCTGGAATGGTTAGGGAAACATGAGTCATTGCAACCAGAATTATTTATTTTCCATGGGAGGTAATCCATCCTACTTATGAGGACTGTTTCACACTAAAAGTGAATTACTCACAAACATATAGAATTCCATTACCTGAACTTTACTAAAAATAAGACAGATCTATCTGGAATGGCCAAGATGCAGGATTAAATAAAGTAAGGAAATATGCAAGATGATTTTTTTTAAGATCTTTTCTAGTCAATAAAGCCAGCTCCAAGTAAATACAAGTGTTAAAGAGTTGAAATAACTATAGTATTTCTGTCTCCAAATTCTCAAGGGCTGGAGATATTTGTGGTGCCTTAGGAAGTAAAATAAAAGCAGGAAGTAAAAGGAATGTAACTCAGTTAAAGAAATACACACACATACATCTTAATATCTTAACAGGCTGTGTAGGTGTTCACAGAAACCAAACCCAACTGGTACATTTAAGCCTCTGTGCTGTGCGTAGTCGCTCAGTTGTGTCCAACTCTTTGCAGTGCCACAGACTGCAGCCCACCAGGCTCCTCTGTCCATGGGGATTCTGCAGGCAAAATACTGGAGTGGGTTGCCTTGCCCTCCTCCAGGGGATCTTCCCAACCCAGGGATCAATCCCAGGTCTTCAGCACTGCAAGCGGTTTCTTTACCATCTGAGCCACCAGGGAAAACCCTGGTACATTTAAGCTTCACAAGGAATTAAAACCAGAAATTAGCCACTATTAATTAATTCCTAATTAATTTTCTTCTCTATTCTTCTTTTTCTCTTTCTTTTCTTCTCTTTCTCCTTCTTCTTTATTCTCCCTCTCTCCTCTCCCTCCCTCCCCATTTCTCTCTCTCATTTATCCATTCATTTTCCATCTCTCTCTCTCCTTATGTCTTACACACCTTGCTTTAACCTATTCTTTTCCAGCAGACCAGACTTTTCTACTTCTTTTCACACATTATTGAAGATGCTTACCCTAAAATGAGGCCTTAATTCTCAAATATATATATCTCCTCACTTCAAGCAAATGACAAACAGTGACTAGTTTTCTGAAGCCCAGTTCTGGAATCCTGAGATGAAGAATTTGACTGATCAGGTGTGTTTCAAGTATTCATCCTCTATCTCTAAACTGTGGAGGGCAATGAGTCATATAATATGAACATCACTCCATCACACTCACTAGTGGGTCAGTTCTCGGAAAAGAAGTGTCACACATTGAAAGATAAGCCAAGATATCGGGACAAAGCTAATTCAAAAAGATACATGCACCCCCATGCTCATAGCAGCCCTATTCACAATAGCCAAGACATGGAAACAACCAAACTATCCATTGACAGATGAATGGATAAAGATGTGGTGCATATAAACAACGGAGTACAACTCAGCCACAAAACAAAGAATGAAATAATACCATTTGCAGAAACATGGATGCAACTGCAGATTATCATAGCAAGTGAAATAAGTCAGAAAGAGAAGGACAAATAACATATGATATCACTTACATGTGGAATCTGAAACATGGCACAAATGAACCTATCTGTGAAACAGAAACAGACTCACAGACAAAGAGGACGGACTGGTGATTGCCAAGGGGGAGGGAGATGGGTGGGAAGGACGAGGAGTTTGGGGTTAATAGATGCAAACTGGTGTATATAAAATGGATAGAAAACAAGATCCTACTGGATAGCAGAAGGAACTATACGCAATATCCTGGGATAAACTATAAAGGAGAAGAGTATAAAAAAGGATATATATGTCTATAACTGAGCCACTTTCCTGTACAGCAGAAAGTAAGACGTTATAAATCAACTATACTTCAAGTAAAAAATATATTTAAAAAGAACAAGCCAAAAGTATCTGCCACATCAATAGTTAACAAAGCCTGATAATCCCTGGATTTTAAAGAAATTATACCTCACCAAACACGAGAACAATGTATAGAATGAAGTCTTACTGTATACACATTTAACTGAAGTACCAGTTTTAGAACCTAATCCTTATAATAAGATGTCTTTTTATTAGTTAATCTGTCCATAATATATAAATCCATTGACATATATGTCATAAAGTCTTAATTTAAAAAAAAAGACGGAGAAAATCTTGTAAGCAGTAGAAATACCCTGGTTTTCTTAAGCAGAGTGGTCTTGCTGTCCAGTTGGCTGCATAAAAACTCTCATTTGGCTTCTTCCTGAGTTAAGCTCATGATGCAAGAATCATTGTGTGCTGAAGAGTTATCCTATGGAATTGTGAGTACTATCTTTATGAGCAATTTAAAGGTTTCAAATATAATTTTTGAGATTATCACAAAAGTGTGAGTACTATTTTTATGTGAGATTTCAAGGTCTCAAGGATAATCTTGGCCCTGAGAGGTTTGCTTTCCCTCTGTGGGCTGGGTCTCAGCACTACTTGTTACCATATGCTGCTCTCCTCTGATAGACTTTAGTGGACACTGATCCAAGCCCAAACCTCTATGAACAGAGTCACCTTGAACAAGTCATTAACCTTCCCATCTACAAAATGAGGAATGATATGAATACACAACTCTCAGAGTTGTGAGAATAAAGTGAGATCAGGAAAGAATAATTTACTGAGTGCTGACTGTACACCAGGCCTTCTTCTAAGAACTTTATCCTTATTATTTCACTTCTCAAAAGAACTTTATGGGTTTAGGTACTAGTATTTCTCCAACATTCATATGTGAAAATGAATGCACAAAAAATCTAACCTGCCTACAATCATAACTGGTGAGCTAGATTACATGTATATATGTATGTATAAGAAAGTCTTCCTTAGCGACCAATGCAAAGAAATAGAGAAAAACAACACAATGGGAAAGACTAGAGATCTCTTCAAGAAAATTAGAGATACCAAGGGAACATTTCATGCAAAGATGGGTTTGATAAAGGACAGAAATGGTATGGACCTAACAGAAGCAGAAGATATTAAGAAGAGGTGGCAAGAATACACAGAAGAACTGTACAAAAAAGATCTTCATGACCCAGATAATCACAATGGTGTGATCACTCACCTAAAGCCAGACATCCTGGAATGTGAAGTCAAGTGGGCCTTAGAAAGCATCACTATGAACAAAGCTAGTGGAGGTGATGGAATTCCAGTTGAGCTATTTCAAATCCTAAAAGATGATGCTGTGAAAGTGCTGCACTCAATATGCCAGCAAATTTGGAAAAGTCAGCAGTGGCCACAGGACTGGAAAAGGTCTGTTTTCATTCCAATCCCTAAGAAAGGCAATCCTAAAGAATGCTCAAAGTACCGCACAATTGCACTCATCTCACACACTAGTAAAGTAATGCTCAAAATTCTCCAAGCCAGGCTTCAGCAATACGTGAACTGAGAACTTCCAGATGTTCAAGCTGGTTTTAGAAAAGGCAGAGGAACCAGAGATCAAATTGCCAACATCTGCTGGATCATCGAAAAAGCAAGAGAGTTCCAGAAAAACATCTATTTCTGCTTTATTGACTATGCCAAAGCCTTGACTGTGTGGATCACA